>NW_027210742.1:520000-537500 GCF_029030835.1 Brachyistius frenatus
TGGTAAGAAAAAGTTCAAATACACAATGTCAAGATACAAATGCATTCGCTCACTGTCTCACACACGTGCACACGCACGCACACACACACACACGCACGCGCACAAGTGGATACCTTGGCTGTGCGTCCGTGCTCGAGGCACTCTTGTAGGTCCAGCTTGTCGTTGGCCATCGCCGATAGAGGTCTGAAAGGTGGAGGAAGATGTCTTTTTTTTAAATATATCAACACAAAGTGACTTGTGTGTGTGTCCGTGTGTGCGTGTGCGTGTGTGTGAGTGTGTATCACCTGGACATGCCTGGCAGGTTTCCCCAGAAATAGCGAGCGCGGTGGGCAGCCGAGACCTCCTTGGCGTCGATCATCACCGGGTTACACTGAAGAGGAGCAGCGGGGGTTACTTCCTGTTTCCTTTCAAAATAAACTTTCGCGTCATTTTGATTCTCCGTCTATCTTTTTTTTTTTTTCACGTGCGGGAATTCGTTTATTTGGATTTTTATTTTGCCGTATTTCCCATTAATGTCCCTTTCGTGACTCTGAGTGCTTTGAGGTAACTCGTGTTGTGATTTGTCACTAGATGAGTAAAATTGATTTAAAAATTTGGGAAATTCAGGGAAAAACAATGAGCTCCGCAAAACAGTGTATATGGGACCAAACAGTGGGCGCTCTTTGAAAAACACAACTTTAAAAAAATGATTTCAAATGTTTGTTTTAAAGTGTGACGGAAAGTAAACACAGAAATTAGCGAACAGCCATTAAACCTAAAAAAAAAACAAAAAAAACATTCATTTTCAGTCAGTTTCAAAAGCAAATGTTTAAAAATGATTCATGTAAAGCTGCATTGAGCTCACGCTTTTTTTTTTTTTTTTTTTGCACGACTCCTTATTTCCCTCGAATCTCTACACCGGAAGTAGAGGGCGGTTGCCGGCGGCGACCGATGGAGCCGCGACAACCGCGTCAATGAGAAATGAACCGGAATCGTCCTTTCAGCAGCGTTTGTGAGTTTGTTCCGTTGTACCTCGAGGAAGCGGGAGATGTCCCGTTTGTCGCTGACTCCCATCGCGACCACGTTCTCGAACAGCCAGAAGAACGGCCGCTCGTCGCCCGGTTTCGGTCGAGCCTCGTGCAGCAGACGGTAAAACTCGAAAAACAGGCGCCCGGTTCCCTCTGCGGGTCGACGGAGAAGGTTTCAGCCTCCAGATTTCACTTCGCACGAATAGCAGGTTTCTTAGAAGGAAAAAAACAAAAAGAGACCAGTCCTTCCTACCGTAAAGGCCTTTCCTGGCGGGGTTGACTATGGAGAGGTCGTTGCAGGGGCTTCCTCCGATCACCAGGTCAAACGGTCCCCACTCTTCAATCTGGAAACACCCGAGTTTAAAGTCAGCGCGGAGGAAAGACCGCAATTCAGTTCAATTTGATTCATATCACGCCAAATCGCAGCACATTGAAGTCCTTAAAGCGGAACTTTACAGCATTTAAACAGAGAGACACAACAATTCAACAATTCCCACAATGAGCTGGGAGGGGAACTGTGTTTATCTGGGAAAAAATTTAAAAAGCTCCCGACAATTCAGCATCAGACCAAAAGTGAAATACGGTGCTCAATAATGAAAACATAAAAAAGTGTTTTTGCAGAACGTTTGATTTGACTTACGTGTTTGTGAGTGACGTTGCGTATGTCTCCCACGTACATGATGCGTCCGTGGTGTCGAACCATGCCGACGGTGATGGAGTCCTCGCACACTTCGGACGCAACGTACTTGTCCACCTGGATGCCCAAATCTTTCAGCACCAGCAGACCTTGAACACACCACACACAAGCTCTCGTACAGACGCACAGCGAATTGATAGATATAAATTCAATCGGCAGTTAAGGTTCCTATTTTCTGGTTTCGTCCTCTCTATGGTTTTAATTTCACATCCTTGTTAACGGGATACTTTTTTTTTTTTGATTCACCTTCAGCAATTTTCACTATTTGTCTGACATTTTAAAATCGTGTTAAGACGCACATCTGAGCAGGTATGATGTGCGTTAATGTTTCAGGACGAGATGATTCTCCATGATCGAAATAATTCCAACTTTTCCAGCTGTTTGTTCCAGATGTCCGACACGTATCAACCATACGGGAGGACTTGGGAACATTAAACATGCTCGCTCCTCTGTAGATTTATATATATATATTTAAAAAAAAGTCATATTTAAGATGTCTTTGTGCAACTTCAATTAAAAATGTAAAGTGGTTTTTTTTTTCCTCGCTCGATAGTCCGCTTAGCTTAATATCGACAGTCACGGTCATTCATTCATGTCATCTTAAAAGAAGGATTACTTCGTGTGATATATCAAATTTAATAAGCTTTTCGCCTGATTGATCTCAAAGCAGCCCAAAAAGTCGGAGCTGCATCTCTCCAGCTGGATGAGTTATATTTGTGTGTATTAGCTATAATTCATACTACACACGAAGCACAGCTGATGTTGGATGTCGTCAGTTTTGCAGATGTTGCATCACGAACCAAAGTGCCGGAATAAATTCGACGGCGCCGGATGAGCGATTACGGAGTGCGTTATAACGTTTCGTCCTGAGGCCGACGATAAAGCTGCGCATCAAATTTTATTGGCAATCCATCAGTTGTGGAGACATTTTAGTTAAAAACCACGAACCTGAACCTCGTGAGGGGAAAAGTGAGGAACGGTTGTTGTTGTTGTTTTGTTTTTTGTTTTTTTGGGGAGGGGGGTTCAGGTCCGACGCTGTTTATTAATCTACAGTTATTTGTTAATGACGGTGAGTCACGTGTTTACCTGTGGCGATGCCGTCAAACAGGGAGAGGACTCTGATCGGTTTCCTCTTCTCTGCTGCGACTGGAGGATACAACTTGGCTGGCTCCTGAGAGAGAAGAGGAAGAAGAGGAGGAAGAAGAAGAAGAAGAGACACCGATGAGAACAAAATACAGACGGATAAATATCCGACTTTACAGTCGAGCAGCCACGACGTACTTCATTTAATTCCTGAAGATAAGTCGGCTGAAGAGGGAAAAACATCCACAACTGAATTTGAACGTCCTGGTTTTTTTTTTTGTTTTGTTGTTTTTTTTATGTGCCTTCGTTTAACTTCATCTTTTTAGCAGATAAGATGCAGAGGAGCAACTTAACTTCATCGGACTGAATTGCTGACTCAGCTCTGCGGATTGCTGTTAAGAAGAATGAGGAGTGCAGTATAGATATATGGATTATAATAATCATTTTAAAGCCTATTTATTGAGCTGTCCCGGTCGTTTTAAAGGATGTTAGCAGCATAAAGCTGACGCCCCCAGTTTAACGGCGATTCCTGTTGGGGAACTTTTATTACGAGCTTCCTCTCTACACTGGAAAACTGTTTATTACTAAAAATCTATATTTCAGCAATAAAAACTAGAATTATTTAAGGGGCACACTCGAGACTTTATATTCAAGGAGGTTTTATCTGTGCCGATGTGATTCATCATTAAAATGTTATCGCGCAGCTGTGTGCAAAGGTTTGAGGCAAATAACGCGTTTTCTTGATTTCTGAAGTGAAAAGAAATGTTTTACTTTTTTATTTCATATGAGAAAATTATTTGTTTATTTTTAAATGAAACAGCAATTGTGGCATGTAAAAATAAATTCCTAATGACAGATCTTGATCTGACTTAATTGAGATCTAACAGGTCTATTAAGGCTTCAATTCTGAGTGTTTTTGCAACAATTAATGTTTCATTTTTGTTTTAGTTAAAAAAAGAAAGTTCACGAAATAAAAAGCTGAAGATGTGTTTGTTTCTGGTGATGCATTTACTCATTTTCACTTCAACAAATCAAGACAATGTTTTCCAAAACTTGGCATGAAACTGCACAAATACTTTCGTAATCTCAAGATGACTCATTTTTAATCATCATCATCATCGTCATCATCATATATAGATAGATAGATGGATGGATGGATGATGGATGGATGATGGATGGATGATAGATGATGGATGGATGGATGGATGGATGGATGGATGGATGGATGGATGGATGGATGGATGGATGGATGGATGGATGGATGGATGGATGGATGATGGATGATGGATGGATGATAGATGATGGATGGATGGATGGATGGATGATGGATGGATGATGGATGGATGGATGATGGATGGATGGATGGATGGATGATGGATGGATGATAGATGGATGGATGATGGATGGATGGATGGATGGATGGATGGATGGATGGATGGATGGATGGATGATGGATGGATGGATGATGGATGGATGATAGATGCTGGATGGATGGATGGATGATTGATGGATGGATGATGGCTGGATGATAGATGGATGATAGATGATGGATGGATGGATGGATGATGGATGGATGGATGGATGGATGGATGGATGATGGATGGATGATAGATGCTGGATGGATGGATGGATGATGGATGGATGATTGATGGATGGATGATGGATGGATGATGGATGGATGATAGATGGATGATGGATGGATGATAGATGCTGGATGGATGGATGGATGATTGATGGATGGATGATGGATGGATGATAGATGATGGATGGATGGATGGATGGATGATAGATGGATGATGGATGGATGATGGATGGATGGATGATAGATGATGGATGGATGGATGATGGATGGATGGATGGATGATGGATGGATGGATGGATGGATGATAGATGGATGATGGATGGATGATAGATGGATGATGGATGGATGATAGATGCTGGATGGATGGATGGATGATGGATGGATGATTGATGGATGGATGATGGATGGATGATAGATGGATGATGGATGGATGATAGATGCTGGATGGATGGATGGATGATTGATGGATGGATGATGGATGGATGATAGATGGATGATAGATGATGGATGGATGGATGGATGATGGATGGATGGATGGATGGATGGATGGATGGATGGATGGATGGATGGATGATAGATGGATGATGGATGGATGATAGATGGATGATGGATGGGTTGATATACTTTACTGATCCCATAAAAATGACAGAATAAAAATTCGAGGTAAAAACATAAAACATAAAAATGTAAAAAATAAACAGCATATACAAATAAAACAGATTAAAATGAAACAACAACAACAGTGACCATCAGCAGAAAGACACACTTACAAAATCCTGTTCGTGGTTGTTGGCGAAGAAGTGCTGTAGTCTGCAGGGCCAGTCGTCCCGTCGCCGCAGCAACCCGTAGTTGTTCCGGGATCCGCACATGTAGCAGTTCCAGGGGTCCTCTTTGATGGCCGCCGCCGCCGAGCCGGCTCCCACCAGCAGGTCCACACACTCCACGCAGAAACACCTGCACACACACACACACACACACACACACACACACACACACACACACACACACACACACACACACACACACACACACACACACACACACACACACACACATAAATATCCCTCACAATGTCTGCAGAACTGCTTTCTACAAACTGCCCTCAAACTGGAGTTTTAAGTTCCCCTTGGAGATTTTAAAGCTTCATTATTTGATGTTTTTAAAAAAATTTTTTAATGATTCTTGTGAATGTTTTTGATTAATTTCGTATTTATTGTTTTGCTTTTGTTTGCTGATCTTCTTCCCGTGAAAGTTTCTTGTTCTCAGGTCTCTCGTGGAAAAGAGACCTTTGTCTCAACGTGATTAAATAAAGTTTACGTGTGAAATGATCTGGATGGATCCACGTTCAAATCCGCGCCAGAGTCCGTCCAATCAGCCGAGTCCTTAAAAATCAAAATTAATAAATGTGTTCCAAAATTATTATTATTATTATTTTTATTTATTTATTTTTTTTGGGGGGGGGGGGGCTGGATTCGTAGATGACCTTTTTCTGTGGATGTGAAATCTAAAACCCGGCTCGTGGTCGCCGAAGGAATCTGCCGGGCCGACTGACCTGCAGCAGTTGTTGTTGCCACACATGAGCACTTCCCTGCCTCCACAGCAGATGGTGCAGTAGGACTGGTAGCCGTCGTCGTCGTACTGGTAGGCGCACTCCAGGAACGAGTTCTACCGGGAGAAGAAGAAGAAGCACAGTGACAGAGTGGTTTTTTTTTTTTTTTCTCTGTTCATTTAGTTTATTTTAATGCGGCTGTGAAATATCGCGACATTTAATTATTGTTCCCGTGATATTTTCATGGCTTTCAAAACAGCCAATAACAAAGGACACTGACGTTATTGTTGGTGATGATTTAACAAATTTATCGAGTGAAAATATCCACACAAAAAAAAAGAATTTGAATTTGAGACTTTTCTCTGTTTTATGTAATTATAAATGTGGTTTGTTCTGGTTTTATAGTTCGTGTACAAAACAAGGAATTTGTTATTTGGCTGAAGGAGCTAAACGAGGCCGGAGGCGTCTCATCGTCCATTTTCTACTGCGTTACAACAGGAGACACATTCATTCACTGGATGACATCAACATCACAAAGTAAACAGCTTCAATCACAAGAAGAAACAAGGAGTGCTGCAGGGAGTCCTGATGTCAACATCAAAGAGACACCGAGAGACGCCGAGGGACACAGAGGGACACTGAGAGACACTGAGGGACACAGAAAGACACTGAGAGACACTAAAGGACGCAGAAAGACACTGAGAGACACTGAGGGATACAGAAAGACACTGAGAGACACTAATGGACACTGAGGGACACTGAGAGACACTGAGAGACACCGAAGCACTGAGGGACACTTAGAGGCGCTGAGGGACACTAAGAGACACCGAGAGACACTGAGAGACACAGAGAGACTTTGAGGGACACTGAGAGACACTGGAAGACACTGAGACGCTGAGAGACATAGAGGGACACTGAGAGACACAGAGGGACACTAATGGACACTGAGGGACACTGAGAAACACTGAGAGATACCGAGAGACACCGAGAGACACTGAGGGACACTAAAAGACAGAGAGATACCGAGAGACACTGAGGGACACTAAGAGACGCCGAGAGACGCCGAGGGACGCCAAGAGATGCCAAGAGACACTGAGAGATGCTGAGAGACACTGAGACGCCGAGAGACGCCAAGAGACACCAAGAGACACTGAGAGATGCTGAGAGACATTGAGGGACACAGAGACGCTGAGAGACACTGAGAGACATAGAGGGACACTGAGAGACACTGAGGGACACTGAGGGACACTGAGAGATGCTGAGAGACACTGAGAGACACAAAGAGACATTGAGGGACACAGAGAGACACTGGGAGACACTGAGACGCTGAGAGACATAGAGGGACACTGAGAGACACTGAGGGACACTGAGAGATGCTGAGAGACACTGAGAGACACAGAGAGATACAGAGAGACACTGAGAGACACTGGGAGACACTGAGGGACACTGAGAGATGCTGAGAGACACTGAGAGACACAGAGAGACACTGAGAGACAGAGAAACACTGAGAGACACCGAGAGACGCCGAGAGACACCGAGGGACACTAAAAGACAGAGAGATACAGAGAGACACTGAGGGACACTGAGGGACACTGGGAGACACTGAGAAGCACCGAGAGACACTGAGGGACACTGGGAAACACTGAGAAGCACCGAGAGACACTGAGGGACACTAAAAGACACTGAGACCCTAAATTCACGTAAGAACTGTGACGATTTCTCCAAGAAGATGGTGAATACCTTAAAAATGTAATCTGTGTTCACAATAAACGTCAATTTGATTTCAAATGTTTCTGTTATTTGTGCTTTGTGTGAAGTTAATTGATTCATATTTAAGATACAAGCATCGTTGCTTCACACCGTACTGTCTATACATGTACAGAATGAGGAGACATCCTGATGATCAAAGACAACATGAAATGTAAAATAATCTAACTGATCTTCAATGTAATCAGCTGCATTTCAGCATTTTATATGACATCAAAAACCCGCAAATGAATAAAACGCTTCAGTGGCTCGCTTTTAGTTTTTGATAGAATCACTTCATTTGGACAAACAAAAATTGCGTAAAACGACGCAACAATATGAATAAGAATTGATTCCATAATATGATAATAACATTGAATTATTTTCCCTGTGGGAGCTTTCTTACTTTGCAGCCCTGACACATGGCGCCCACGAAGAGAGGATGCTCCAGAGAGACGTTGAGGCTTCCGCAGGAGATGCAGATATCTGAACCGACACAACACAGACAACGTCCATCAGTTCGTTCGGCCCGTTCCACGTTTATCCAACAATTAAGAGACCTTTTCAGTCCCTACACGCAATTAGCCGCAACGTGACAAGCAACCACGTGACTCGGCCGGATTTAACATCCGGGCAGCTGTGCAGCCAAACCTCAGACAATAATACGCTAGAACGAGAATAAAACATCAATTATCGGAGTGTTTCTGGTACACTGAAGCTGTAAATGATTCCAGATGGTTTTCTTTACCTTCAATATTCCTGGTCTTCTTTTTGATTTCATTTATAAGTCTCTCTGGAAAACGCATTGGAAAAAAAACACATTAGTTCATACGTATTATAAACCGGTATCGTGTGAAAAAGCTGCTGAATTGAACTGATGTAATAAGATGAACGTGAATGGTGAATTTGTGCGCTTACCTCTGGTCCCTTCGTCGATCACCTCTCTGATCTTCGCTTTCTCCACCGTGTTCTTGCGCGGTTTCTTCGCAGGTGGAGGCGTGTAGGCCGCCTCAGGCTCCGCCCACATCTCTGGGTACACTTCCTTATATGGATTTTGTTCCTCTGTGTGGATGAGGATATAAAAACGGTTTTTTTGTTGTTGTTTTTAATCCCATAACAAACACTTTCCCTTTTTTTTTCCTCCTTAAGTAGCTTTAAGGTTGTTAAAATAATCATCAGTCATTTAAACCTCATATGATGTTTACACTGTTTGATTCGATGTTTCTCTCTTTTGATTTATTTTTCCAGTTTCCTCGCAGGAATCCAGACGCTGTCTTTTTTTAAAGTTTCACACCCAAGAGTTTATGAATTTCCTCAAATACATATAATATTCTAGACGTCTGTGCAACTGACATACTTGACATTACTTTTGTGTATCCAACGCTTTGAATAGGATTTGCAATGACTTTCTCAGAAATGCTTTTACTATATTTTCACATGCTTTCCTTGTATATTTTAAAACAAAACTGAATATTTAGACAATAAGTGTCATCTTTCAGAGCTATCAAATTGACCTATGAGATACAAATCTACGAAATCAAAGCACCCATATGACCTGTGGAGTTAATGGCACATCTTCTCTCCTCATTTCCTGACAACTTTCTAGAATAACTGTAAAAAAAATTTTTTTTTTAAAAAGGCCCAAATTGTTGATGTAAATATTCTCAGTCTTCCAAATATGTTTTTTTTAGTGAGCTAAGAACTAAAATTATTAGTGATTATATCATGTCTCCACTCTTACAAATGTGGTAATTTTTTTTTTTACATATGTTCAGTAAGCAGGTGTAATTTCCTTTTATGAAATGGACGACATGATGTAGTTCAGAGGTTCACATCCCACTGCAGATTCAAACAATTTCCAACCGAGTCAAGCTCTTTACAGACGTGACATTTAAATGATTACCGGCTGGTTTGGACATCGTTGTACTGTGAAGTGTTTTTGTGTAATAACTGATGTATGTAGTAGAATTACGTTAAATTAAAGTTTTGGCCAGTTGGGTTGCAGTTTGGACCAGGTGGAGCTTTATGTACCGTACCGCCAGCGGTACACGCGCCACAGGTTGGGCATCACTTCTGTAGGTTATATCATGTGACTGAGCAAGAGAGAGCGAGAGAGATGACTGCTGCCTACCCTCTGGGGGGTCCAGTGATTGCGGACCAGCGGGCAGGAAGCCGGTCATGGCCCACTCGATCATCTGTCTGGTCTGAAGATCCACCCCCTCCGCATCATCGCTCGCATCACAGGAAGGGACTGGCCTCCCCGCCCGCACGCTGGACACCTGAACACAAAAACAAAAACACAAGACGAGTCCGGTTACAATTTAATCCTGCGTGTCATCTGCATTTTCTGTAATCAAAATCTAATTAAATCAAATCAAAATGTTCTGTAAAAAAAAAAACACAAAAAAAAAAAACAGTGGGTGCCATAGAAGATGTTTATTATCTTGTATTACTTGCAATCAAAAAAATTTAAATAAAGCACTTTTTCACTGGGGAAAAAAAAAACAACCTACAAAATTACAGACTGCACTCCTTTACCCACATGTTACCACTTATAAATTGTGGGCAGCGCTGGATGAGAACAACACCTCCACAGATGCAAATCGGCATCTTATATCAGACAGGAACGTTATATATTTGGTCTTTCCCGTGTTTAAGAAAAAACTAAAAAAAACTCTTTATCGGACATTAAAATTAGAACCAAACCTCCCTCTCTCTGACGTTGAGTTTTAAAATAGTGGGTTTTTGTTACCTGCAGAGCCTCAAAGATGGCTTTCCGGTACATGGACTGTTTGTTGTAGGTCGGTTGGTGGAAGGCGGATGAGAAAGAGCTCAGAGGCATCAGCTTCTCCACGCAAACCTGCAAAAAAACCCACAGAGAAGCCATAAATCATCAGGAGTTAAAAACAAAAAAAAAAAGAGAACAAGCTTTTGAAACCATTATCTAAAGGTGACTTTGGGTGTAAAGTGTGCGTCTTTTAGAAAGAACGGCTCAAAAGCTCGCTGCAATGCGACGCTATTATTGGACTGAATTCTGAACTCCAGAGAGTCAGAAGAGAAAAATCAAGGTCATCTTTCATCAAATCTAAGTAAAAGGACTCATTGAAATCTCTCTGCTGAGAGCAAATGAATTGTTGAATGAGCCCAGCGAATATAAAACTTCATTTGTAAAAGCTTTTGAATGCCATAACTAGGACATTGTGAAAAGGACAGAAGTGAACAGTAGGAATTTCAGTGTCAAAGATATGAACCCAATAATAACAGCAGACGTTCTCTCTTTTCTGTGAGTGAACCTCTTTCTCCTTGTATAAGACCTCGGCCGGGGCGCTTAATGCCCGCTAAAACCAGGGGATCGGATCAACGGCGTCGTCGAACCGACGATGCTCACCACGGAGAATTTGCCGTCGCCGAACCACATCACCCAGCGCGTGCCGTCCGCCGCTCGACTCCGGCCGCTCATCCACCAGGAGACGATCCTGCCGGGCCACCAGGAGAAACCTCGCAGCTTCCCGAACACCAGCGCCCCGATGCCGAAGCCCCGCCCGTCCTGTTAGCGCACGAGATGAAAAAAATAGGTCCGAATTATTCTCAATATAGCTCCGTTTTGAAAGCTGATAAAAAAAAAAAAAACAGCTAACAAAAACATGTTTGTGTCTAAAAGTTCTTCGTTTGTTTCTATTTACATGGTTTAAAATGTGTCTCACCTGGTACTCGATCTCCCTGGGCGTGGGTTGGTCTCCCCTGGCAACCGGCTCCGGCGTCACGGCGACCGTCGGCGAGGCGGGGTCCGTGTGTTGCTGCAAGGGGGGAGGGGCCGGACTCGCCGGCTCCTCCTCTTTGTGGAAGTCGGCTTCTGATAGGTCGTCCATCATGTTGATCTCCGCCTCCCTGTACGCCCGTCGCTCTGCCTGCGGAGGACACGCATGTTTTTTTTTTTCTACATTATTCCAGGGGTTTTCTATTTGTTAACTTTGTACTGCATCTAAATGTGGAATAAACTGCAAGTTCAAAGAGAAAACATGAAGTGACATTAAATCGTTTTTTCGTTTTCATTTCAAGTGGGTATTTATTCCATCGTTTGGCGTCTTTGACCTTCTCTGAACATAATAACGACATTTCTTGTTATATGCTTGACTTCTGCACTTTGTTACATTTTCCAGTATTCATCATTGATGGTTGACTTTTTTCTCTAATTATTCTTTGGGCCAAAACACCTACACAAACACTACATAGCCTCCTCCGCTGGTGATGTGATTAGATCATGGATTACTCATTCAAATCTTTTACAAAGTGAAAAACACACATCATTTAGAGCTGTTCTTGAAATTCTATAGACTGAACAGACCATTTGGTTGGTCAAAAGCAGCCCGGTGTCAACAGACCCAAATACAGATGCATAAATATTTAGGTCTGGACACAGTCCATAGGGAACCGTTTCCAGTTGTTGAGTCAACCAATCAGCATCGAGCAACGTGAAACTCCACGACCACTGCAACTACATTTAGAGGAAAACGTCACAGACTGAAGATGAAGTTCGAATCCAGGAGGTGTCAAGGGTTTTTCTTGAGTTGATTTTTGTTTATACAACCATGGTTTTTTTTGCAAAAAGTTTCATTTTCCTGTAAATCACATTGCTCGAAGCAAGTCGGTTCCATTTTTGTCCACCACATGAAAACGTGTAACTTTCACGCAAAGGCGGGCCGAAGCGTGGCCACCTCACGTTCTGCAGTAGCGGAGGCGCGTGTCTATTTCACGCTTTGCCGCGATACCGAGTTGACTACACCCCAATAAATCAATAAAAATAGACTTCAAACAAAAGGCCAATATTTGTCCCAGATGTGTTGTCTAAAGGAATCCATCGCTGCCTTCATAGAAATGCATGTTAATTTTTTTTGGGAACATCTAATGATCTGGATTTAGAAAAGTGGTTCAAATAAATACACATGAATAACTAAAGACTCGCTCCGCTTTGTAACACAATAAACCCCCAATTGCTCTCCCAATAAAATCAAGAAACCGTATCCTACGGGTCTACACGAGTCTAACCTCACTGAAAAGGATGATTTACAAGTCTTTCGTCGCCTCGTGTTCTGCGTTTCCTCATCTGCTCATAACTTTTTTGTTGTTGTCCTGCTTTACTTCTAACTGGTCTGCGATCAAACACCGTCCTTTAAGGCGGTCTCGTAATTGACGCTGCGTGCGCCTCTTTCCAGCTGATGCGACGGCCGCTGCAGATCAAGGCCTCGGCGCCCCGGGCCGTAGGAACAATCCCTTAATTGTTCCTCTAAACAGGAAGTGAGTGGAGAGAGAAAAAAAAAAAGGGTGCGGTGGGGGAGACGGTTCAACAGGTTCAAACTCAGGAAGGAGAAAGAGAGGGAGAGCGAGAGAGCGAAGACAAAGAGCAGGGCGAGTAAATGGGATTATATTATAAAGATGGAGAATACGACGCAGACAGAAAGTGCAGCAGATTGAGTGGGAGACGGGAGGAAGATAAAGGAGGTCAGACTGTCAAGTTAAAGTCAAGTTTTTCTACTTCACTACGGCACTGCGGAGATAAAATACAATACCACGCTATAAAAATGCAATATTAGAAACAAAAGACCTCCAATGAAACTTTGCCTGAAGTACAAGAGTCTCATCAGTCTATATTTGCTTAAAGAAATAGTTCAACAATTTACTTTTTTGCGGGTTAAGGGGAAGATCAATATTGCTTTCAGGTCTGTGTGCTAAATATGAAGCTACAGCCAGTTAGCTGTGTAACTGTTTCCAGTCTTTACGCTGAGATAAATTAAGCTATTTCTATGCTAAGCTAATAGCTAATCCAACTGTGTGGCTGCCGGCTGTCGCTTCAAATTTAAACAGACAAATAATTATATTTTCTCAACTGTCAAACTAATCCTGTAAATTACTGGAAATTTTTGCGGTTATATTTTATTACTGTATTGTTACTAATGCATTACTGTCTATAAAGCATTATAATGTTGGTTAATCTTTAAAATAACGAGTAACTGTAGCTGTAAAATACTGGAGGGGAGCACATTAGCATCTGAAATGTAGGGAAAGAGAAGTATAAATAAATGTTAAAAAAAAATGCAAATAATGAAGCATAATTGCCTCAAAATTGGGTATAAATTCATCATTTTATCAAAAGTAATGAGAGACTTTCTACTTATCAGCGGATCAGATGTGAAACGTGACACAGCAATGTGGTGAAAAGGAGACTCTACTAGAAATAATCATGACCTCACTGCACCACTAGACCGTCACTGTGGCCCAGATGTGAGATGACTCGGAGATCCCGCAGCATTTCCTTGACCTAGAAACCACTAAAGAGAACCACGTCTGCTCCTGCTGAGCTGGAAACTATAATGTTTATGTCACGAACGTGTAATACGAGGTGGGTTTAAAAAAACAAAAAAAAACAAAAAAAAACTGATTCTGCCGCATTCCTCCGGAGACACAGAAAAAAAAAAAAAAAAAAAAAAAAAAGGGGGAAAGACATAACAAAGGCTGACGGTGTAAATCCAAGTGGAAGAGACGGTAAAAGTGAAGAGTGTCGGCTCGTGACAGCGCTCTCCTCGGTTTGACCCCGAGGTGAGAAGGTCGCACCTCCTCGCTCCTGTTGACCTCTGACCTCAGCCTGTTAAATGGATCATGGACAAGACCACACACACAAACACGGCGACCTACACACACACACACACACACACACACACACACACACACACACACACACACACACACACACACACACACACACACACACACACACACACACACGTCCACGCTCACTGTGAGGGAATCTCCATGTGTCGTCACTGGTTTTTCAAAACATCTTGGAAGGCTTGAATACAAATTTTTGCAAAAAAACCTGCCAAAAAAAAGATTTTATTCCTTTAAAAAAAAAAAAAAAAAAAAAAAAAAAAAAAATTCTGATTCTATTTACTTCATCAAAGATAAAAGATTAAAAAAAAAAAAAAATTTAAAAAAAAATTCCCACAGCAATCATCTGACAAAACTTAACAGAAACCCGATCTTTGGACCGGATCGTTAAGAGGAAAAACTGAGCAAAAACAGAAAACCAGCCAAAGACCCGTCGACTGGATGAAACGGTGTTTGTTGCCTGGCAACGTCAGCTGATTGAAACACTCCACCAGGAAGTTCCTGCTGCCTCCGTTAAGGGATGAGGATGAGTCACCGGTGACAAGACAGATCTGGGTTCATCCGCTCGGGTTTCATGCGGCGAAATGAACTGAAAGGTCAGCGTCATGTAATCGAAGAAAAGATGTCCCGCTTCTGCCTGATTGTATTTATACTGTAGTAAAAGATATCTACTGTTTTTAACATATTCGGAAGCGTTTCAAACTGAAAATGATTCTTTTCTATAATGATTTTTTTTTTAATGTATTTTTTCGTTATTAAATGAAAAATCTGAGAAACAGTCCTTAAGAAATATGACAAAATGTTGCACATTCATTCATTAAAGTCCTAAAAGGCATTAAATTAGGAACACATAAG
This sequence comes from Brachyistius frenatus, assembly GCF_029030835.1. Lineage (NCBI taxonomy): Eukaryota > Metazoa > Chordata > Actinopteri > Embiotocidae > Brachyistius > Brachyistius frenatus. Next base: position 535,183 of record NW_027210742.1, read on the forward strand.
CTCCGCTTTCACTAAAAGTACAATGTTAATATTCTTGCTATCATCCCCGATATCAAACCGTGAATACGATCCGTAACGAAACACTTTCCACAAAAACGGCACGTTTAAAATTCACCTATTAACCTATAAAACGCGTTAGTCGGGTCACTCGGCGGCATTTAAAACCAGAAGAGCTTTAAAGGCTTTAAAGTCGTCTGTTTCAGGGTCAAACCGGCATGTTTGGTCCCAAAGTTCATCACGCGACTTTTCGACCTTTAATATCGAATGGCTTCGTAGAGTTTGTTTGTTCCTCCGAGAAATAAAAAACAAACAACTAAAACCTCAAAAGAAGCTGAACGCAGAGAAAAGACGTCGAGAGCTCGTTCTTAAGAGCTCTTAAAACGCCTCCACCTCAGCGCGTCTGTTGTAGAGTTTCGTAAAATGACGAAAGTAATCGATGGGAGTTGCTTTTGATTTCTCCTGAGAGGAGATGAAAGCGTCGCCGAGCGTTTTCCACGCGGAGGACGAATAACAAAATAAATAAATCAGGAGGAGGCGGAGAGACGGTCGGTTGTAACGTTGTGAGTTACGACTTTGACCCCCGTGGCCCGGCCAGTGTTTTCACTCTCAGTGCCGTTCCCTCGACCTCCGACCTTTCACGCCCCACCCGGCCCCTCCGCGACCCCAACCGATGAGCCGTCCCTGAAGCCACGCCCCCTCCCCCCCCCCCCCCCTCCGCCCTTTTTATGACCATGACTGACCCTGACCTCAAAATGAACCCGACGTTGCTCAACATTTTATCTGAACCGAATCTGAGCCTCCGAACAGGAAAAAAAAAAAAACACCAAAAAAAACCCAATATATACAATTTCAATAACACGCCAGGTTGTTCGATTTTGCTTTAAATCGACTTTCCAACTTCTCCAAAAAACAAAACAACAACAACAACAAAGCAAACAGAGAGCGGAATTAACTCTCGTAATCAACAGCGTCTGTCTCCTGGCTGTTTTAGAACCAAAAAAAAACAAAACAACAAACGCCACCAAAAAAAAATAAATAAAAAAAAACCCCGACGTTAACTCTGCAGTCGTACTTCGGTCGGCTCGGAGTACTTTTCCAATAATTAAGCGTTCACCACCAACTGTTCCACCCGCGGGACGCTGCAGCTGCTGCACGACTTTTACAAACTGCCGGTTCCGCTGAAACACACTTCACGTTTTGCTGTAAACAGCGGTTGCGGTCGGGGTTTTTTTTTTGTTTGTTTTTTTTAAAAGCTCTGACGCAAACAATTTTAACGATGAATCGGCAAAAAAAAAAAAAAAAAAAAAAATCACGACGCAGAAAAACATCATTTCTGACCAGCGCACGGTTTCCAATCTGGGGGTTGCGGACACTTCGATGAGATCGGAAAGTTTATTTTGTCACGAGCCAAACAAAGTCGGAGATCGCCGTCTTCAGACTGGGTTTCGATCGCAGTGACATCCAGAGTATCCAGCCGGTCACGTGCTACTTTAGGAGTCCTGAGGTGTTTTGAACACTCGTCCAGCCATTGGAAAAGTGGGAAAAGCTTTTTTTTTCTTTTTTCTTTTTTTTAAACTGTCAATCAAAACCCCTTCTTCTCCTCTCCAAAATAAACAAAAGTAAAGAAAAATGACCTCCTTTAAAGTCCGTTCGAACTCCCTCTCAGATGTCTTAATCCCCAGATTTCAAAGTTCCCGGCACGAAGCCACCAAGAAAGCTTTAAAAATAAAAAGCATCTGAATTAAACGTTGTTGGGTTTTTTTTTGTTTTTGTTTTTTCAGCCGGTCCGAGCATGAAAACCAAAACCTGCCATGAAAAAAACAGTTTGTTTCAGCTTCTTGTGATAAAACTTTGGAGCACATTTTTCTTCACACACTCTGCAGCACGTGCAAACATGGACAAAAGAAACAAATAAATAAATACTGAATCACTTACAGGCCGGACCTGGCAGCTCTGCAACTGCAACCCTTCCTCCCTGGCTCTCTTCCTCTCTGACATCTTCTTCTTCTTCGTCTGTCTCTCTCTCTCTCTCTCTCTCTCCTCTTCCTCTCTGAGCGTCTCCCCGGCTACACTCGCCCCTCGAGCCTCCAGAGAGGGAGAGGGCGAACTCTCCCTCTCTGCCGATTGGCCGACGGTGAAGTGTGTGATTTACTGGCTGCTTCACCTAACAGATGTTTAGGTGAAACTACACACACACACACACACACACACACACACACAACAAATGCAGGGAGCTGTGTGTGTGTGTGTGTGTGTGTGTGTGTGTGTGTGTGTGTGTGTGTGTGTGTGTGTGTGTGTGTGTGTGTGTACGTGTTCTG
>NW_027210742.1:540000-585000 GCF_029030835.1 Brachyistius frenatus
TTACAGGAAAATTAAACTACTGATACTGGTTTGGATTCACTGTTAACATTAAATTATGGACTGAAGGCTTTTAAAGTAAAAGGTTTAAAAAGGTGTTTTATAATATCCCTTCTCTGGTTTCCTAATATGTAGAGAAACTATAGTTGAAGAAGTTGCATATTTGGTTTAGGACTACAAAGCAGTTAACAAAAAATACAAAAATATATTTTACTGAGGCCAATAAATCCTCAAATAATTTGTTTAAGTCCTTCTTTCATTTTTAAGATATTTAGTCTCGTGAGAGTCACAAAAATATCACAGTCAGCCTTTAAAAACGCCAATATGTGTCATATGCAAATCCAAACTCTTATAATATTACGAGAACGTGATCCTGTTGGCCTCATCGGTCGGCTACAAAATAGTGAACAAAGAAAGCAGAAAAGATATTTAAAGGTAATCGACGAACGATTGAAACGAAAAGCTTCTTCCACTTCAACCTCACAAAAAAAAAGAAAAGGAAAACAGCACAAAAAGAACCAAAACATCAACAATTTAAGGATCGCATTTCCACAGTTACTCATGACGAACTATCGGAGGAGTTCGATGACGGGATGTTCGAACTCTGACGGGACCGTGAAGATGCATCAAACAATAAAAACGGGAGGAAACCACCGTTCCACAGCAGCAGAAGTGCGAAACCGAGAAACACCTGTCAAACCGAGGTCAAATCTCTGGTCACACCGCCTTCATGGCTGCAGCTTTTTCACTTTCAGTGGCTTCACTGTATCAACAAGAAAAAAGAATACAGTTCAGTCTCCGACGAGCTCGGCCGTGGAGGGGAAGTCCACTCCCCGCCAGCGTAAACAAACAATCCGGGCCGCGCCGAGCAGGACGACCGCGAAACAAGAAAGACCGTGATGGAGAGCGGACAGAAGGTTTCGGGATGAATCAGACGGTGACGCGACCGACGACGACGACGGGAAACTGTTTCCAGATGTTTTTCGTGGTTTTCACACGCCGAAGAAAAGTGCCCCAACAAATACAGGAAAATGGTTTAGTTATTATTTGGTGAATAAATGTATTCGCTCACTGTTCGTACTTCAAATAGTTTGGGCCCGAGCACCGAATGGTCTCGTTATTTAAGTTTAATCGCCTTTAACATTCTCCAAAAACTCATGAAACTTGGTCAGCCGTTGAGACAATGTGCAGGTGGGCGTGGCCAAATGGCTCACTAGCCCCTCCCCCCCCTAAACTCCTGCCCCGGCACACCTAGTTAAATTCACAACTTTAAAATACCACATTAAATGCAACTCAGCATCTGTTTTCACGATAAAATACTGCAGATTATTTGCTATCACACCGCATAATATTTCCTCTACTTTCCCGAAGGATACACCAATAAATCCAACGTTAAAATTAATTCAGCTTCAATTAACTAAAATCACACTACAACCTGAATCTGAACGAGTGGCATTAAATCGATGAATGGATCAACTCATTAAACAGGATTCAATCAATAAAGTGTTGTTTGTATTTTTTTGCTCATGTGATCACAGATGTTATTATATATTCACTGCAGCGTTTACAGGTCTGATGAGTAAATCCACCGTCAAAACTATTCTACTTTTCAGTTTAAGGGTGTAAAATATGGTTAATGATAGTAATATACGGCCATTCGGCTGACTGCCTACCTCACTTATTTATATCACATCTATCGCGGATGTATTTATTAAGTATTTCTTGCTATGGATTTGTTGGTTTTCTTGATTTTCCTCATTGTTCCTTTTATTAATTGGATTTTAACCGAGACCTGAATTATTCTTCCCTTCATGCAACCGGCATGTCTGGAACGACAATAAACCCCCTTGAATCTTTTGAATGCTTGAAAAAAAAAAAATAAATAAATAAATCTCGAAAAGCAGGCGGGCCTTTACGATGCAAAAAAAAAAGCTGATTTAAGCATTTATAAGCGGCGTGTAAATGTTCAAAACAAACTATGAAACTATGATTTTGCTTTTTTTTGTCTCACTTCAGTTAGCAAACACACACGTGGAACAGATCATGTTAATACAGAGTATGTGCGGCGTTTATGTTTTGAGGCTCGGCCCTGACCCCGTTGCTCCCTGCGAGGAAACGTAAAGTTCAGAGCGGCGGGGAGCGAGGAGTGACGATAATAGCTTCCTACCCCCCCTCTCCCCACCTCTCCCCACCTCCACCCTCGAGGGAAAAACAACAGACTCGGAGCCTACAGGTGGATGTGGAGCCGTTCACGTGTTATAAGAGCAGCAAGCAGCAGCAACAAGCACGATGGGAGGATGTGAGTCATGTGAGCGAAGCAGCCGGCCCGAAACGAACCGTCCACCGCTTCAGTTTTCTTTTTTTCAACATGACAAAAACCAAAAAAAAAAAAAAAAAAAACCTTAAGAACATTTCGGACTGTTCTCTCTCTTTTTTTTTTTTTTTTTTTTTTTTTTCTTTTTTTTATTTAAGTTAAAATAAACAGTTAACAGAAGCAGAACATGTTGAGTAAAAATGGTGACAGTTTTCAGCACAGTTGCGTCGAGGGGGGATTCCCAGCTTCACTTCACTACTCGGCGCCGCACAAAGCAAAGCACAGCGAGTGTGCGTCCTGCAGTTTTTTTTCTGTTTGCTTTAGTTAGACAAAACATCCAATCTATTAAAAACCAGGTCAAAAATATTAAACATATTCTCAGTCGACCAATTAAACTTTTACAGGAACAAGAAACTAGAAAATCAAACAAAACCTCTTTTAAACGGAGGACATTTTCCTTCCAAAATTCGTCATTTTGCGAGGAGTTTTGCCCACTTTGCTCTGAAATAAATATGTTTTGGTGCTGCTATGAATTCACACAGACAGAGACCTTTTTGTCCCCCACCTCCATCTTCCAGCGGCTGAGCCATTCTTCTCTCTGTCTCCGGCTGATGTAGTACGGATCTCCGGCCTGGAAAGTCACCCTGGGGACCGGCCTCCTCCGCAGCCTCCCGGTCTCCCCCTGCTCACACACACACACACACACACACACACACACACACACACACACACACACACACACACACACACACACACACACACACACACACACACACACACACACACACACACAGACACACGCGCGCAAATAAAACACTTGCTACACACTCGTGCACATTATGTGAGCTTCGTATTTTTGGGGGATGTTGAAAATGAGGAGAAGTGTCGTAGCGGCACCGGTCCTTCTCACCTCTCTCGGGGAGTCACAGTTTCTGTCGTCTGGCTCGTCTGCGGGAGAAGAAAAGTTGCAGGAAATGGCTCATTTGTTCAGATTTAACAGGAGGTTTTAATGAGGAGGTAAAGTCATGGTTTTCATCACTTCGCCCAGGCGTCCATATTTAAAGTCAAAAATGCCCTCAAACGCTGCATCTGGGAGTTATTTGGCTGTTAAAAAAAAATCTCAGGGACACCGGCAGGATATTTTAAGAAAAACATTTTTGTCATAATCGTAAAACAACAACCTTTCACAATAAAAGCATCTGAACGGCTATAAAGTGGATTATTTTAAATGATATGACTCTCTGCATTCAATCTGTACCCTTGTTCTTCTCCGTTTGCTCCAGTTTCCGACGCCCGCGTTTCTTTCGGGGGGAGGGCTCCGGGTCCTCCGGCGGGGTTGGGGGCGCGTTTGCGCAGGGGTCAGAGGTCGCCATCTCCTGGGAAACAGACAGAGCACAGTCGAGGTCTGAGAAAGAAAAAAAAAAAAAACGCCTCTCGCATTCGTCTGAACCCATCAAAGGCCTCCACAGACATAATAATCACACACACACACACACGCGCACACGCACACGCACACACACACACACACACACACACACACACAATGTAAGAGCTACTGCAACGCTTGCACGTACCGATTAGTAAAATAAAAAGCAGTAACATCCAGCAGTGTGTGTCTGCATAGGATCAGTGTAATTAACACACACACACACACACACACACACACACACACACACACACACACACACACACACACACACACACACACACACACACACACACACACACACACACACACACACACACACACACCTATGAGATGAGAGGAGAGGAGGAGTAGCACTGATGTTATTAACAGTTTTAATGATTAACAAGCAAACGATGCTCATAACATTACATTAAATTTATATATATATATATATACAAAGTGTGATTTATAATGTAAAAATAAGCTTCAAACTAGTTGCATACATTTGTATAACGAATGTTGTTGTAATTGCACTGTAAACGTGGCCCCTAAGATAACCTGCTGCCTCTGATTCAGCAGTTTCTCCATTAGCTGATCGGCATTAATGATACCGAACTCTAAAAACAAACAAAAAAACACCGGCCTGTTTTTTTTTCCCTGTGTGTGTGTGTGTGTGTGTGTGTGTGTGTGTGTGTGTGTGTGTGTGTGTGTGTGTGTGTGTGTGTGTGTGTGTGTGTGTGTGTGTGTGTGTGTGTGTGTGTGTGTGTGTGTTGCCAACAGATTTTTTTTTATTTTTATTTTTTATGGATGGGTAGTTAAGAGCAGGGGTGACTGTCAAGCTCAAAGGCTACGCTAACACTAGGTCGCGCTAACAAGCCCACAAAGGCTGTAATGAGCAGCTGAGGAGGCCTGTAAAAAGTGCAGGGCAGAGAAAAGGTGACCGGGGGAGAAAAATAAAATAAAAAAAGGGGCCTCGGGACGGACCGAACTTCACCGGCAGCAGCCGTCAACACACTTCACACACCGATGCTCCAACAGAACACGAGGTTCTGACGGGAAGGGGCATTACAGTGGTTTAAATAAAATGTCATATTTTTTGCACCGGTGTGTGTGTGCTGTTTTGCAAATATAATTGCATTTACAGAACCACTTATTTCCCCCCCGCTGCATTAACCAGGTCTTAAAAGTTAATGCAGGATCTGAGCATTAAAAAAAAAAAAAAAGGGCAGCTGGGTGTTTTATGTCTGCGTGAAAGAGGACAGATTCATTTGTACAGAGTTCCATTCAGACCTTTTGACAGAGGATGACTCAAAACGCACGTCCATTAACTCGCATTGAATTACTCCAACCGACACAGAAGCTTTCTTTTTTTTTTTCTCTCTCTCTCTCTCTTTTTCTAGCAAACATTAAGAAATAAACTGATTTAAAAGTAAATGTCACGTGACTCGACGGGAAAATAAAACATAATTTCCGACTCTATCGCGTTTCGTACACTGAAATTACATTACAGGGAAACACAAAAACATTCGTACTAAATAAATCACGGCAATCAAACTAAATTCAACCACTTGGGTCAAGTGGTTGAAATCGGTGTCAAAACTTGCTATATGTTTAAAAAAAAAAAAAAAAAAAAAAAAAAAAGCATCTAACAATACAATTAGCTCACGTGTGCACAAAAAAAAACATATAGATGGTATGAATTAACCCGAATGAAAGTCGAACGTTTTCGACGATAAAAAAAAAAAAAAAAAAAATTGCACGTGCAGCACCGACAGAGGAGCACGAAGCCTTAACATTTATCGTCTTAACCCCGGAAACAAAACAAAAAAGTGAAATCAAAGCTGCATTAAGCAATAAAAATTTTTTTTTTTTAAATCATTAAAAAAAAAAGACTAGAGCAGCTCCTACGGCTAGCTTTTTGAAGCAAACAACTGACTACTTACACATTCAGCAGAAACAGAGGAATCTGGACTCGGAGTCATCTTTTTGGCCGCATGTGGAACGTGAATCGGTCCACAGATTTCCTGAGAGAAATATCTGGACGTCTTTGAGCTGCTAATGTTTCTCGACGTTCTTCGGCCACTTCGCCTCCCTCTCTCTCTCCCTCTCTCTCTCCCTCTCTCTCCTCTCTCTCTCTCTCGCTCCCCTCGCTCGCCCGCCAACTTCGCACCAAAACGGGAAGTGTGCAGCCGGCTCCGAGCAGCACCGGCTGTACACTTCCTTTTTCTGCGAGAGCGAGTTGAGTTTTTTTTTCAGGGCGGCGGCGGCGGCGCGTCGGCGTCGGTTCACGTGACCGGGAGCAGTTTGATTCGGGATATTGCTTAATGCAGCTTTAAAAGTCGTATTGAGGGACTTGAGATACAAAGCAAAACAGCAGGAAGAAGCCCGAAGGTGCGTTTAAACTCACTTTTATTGATATATTTATTTATTTTTTTGAGGCACAACTCGCACGCGAGGAAATGCGTGGAAAGTACCTGACTTCATAACCCGGAGGGAGGAGGAGGGGGGGGGTGAGGGGGAAGGAGGGAGGGAGGACGGCTTCTGGTTGGACGATTTACCGACAGGGAGGCCGAGCGGAGACGTCGCCGACAATTAAAAACAACAGCGCGCCAAAAATGAGATCAAATTCAGCAATTGCGCCCAAAAAAAAACAACAAAAAAAAATATATAGCAAATAAATGCGTGCGAGGTTGTGTCGTGAACACGCGCGCGTTTAGCATTTTGCGTTACTGACGCGTTTATACGCACGACGTGCAGAAACGTGCGCCCGGTTAGTTGTTGTCAGGCGCCTCTGAGCAGCTCCCGGTTCGACGGAGCAGAAACCCTCTCCAGCTTTAAGGTAAGACTTAAAACTTTCCTTTTTTTAATTTTTTTTTTTTTTAATAAAGCTTATATTTAGAGCTGCCTCAGGTTGGCCCTGAAACCAACCCTGCAGTTAAGCTGTTGTTGTTTTTTTCCCCCTCTCGTCTGTTATTGCTATATAGTAGTTTCTGTCGTCGGCCCCCACCCGACAGATCACGTCATCAGCTCTCTATGCTGTCCTTTTTCTCTCTCTGCTCTCCCCTCTCACCTCCAACCGGTGGAGGCAGAAGCTCCGCCCACCTCTGAGCTCCGGTCCTGTCGGAGGTTTTCTTCCCGTTAAGTTTTTCCTTCCCTCTGTTGGGAGGTTTTTTTTTCTCCCCCCCACCTCCTTGCTAGAATTGTTGAAGTCTTGTGTTTCTCTCTATAAACGCTGTAAAGTTCTGCTTTAAGGACTTCGACGTGTTCGAGTGCCGCGAAACAACCCGCGCTGCGTAAATAAAATTGAACTGAATTGTGAGGTGACGATCGGCGAACAGTCGAAAACTGAGAAACATCGAGTGTCGCGAGAAAAGAAACATTACAGACGCTTTTTAATACTGTTCATGACATTTCCTTTGTTTTGCTGCGGTTCTGCTAGCTAACTCGCGCTGTTACTAGGGATAGCTATGATGGCCGCGTTGGCCAAAGCAGCTATTCCTAGTATCTACTAACAAAAGCAAATAATGCGTCGAGTCTAAAAGTCATTTTACCGACGGACTGCTGTTGTTAACGATTATCTTTTTTTCCTTGAGCGACGAGTTCAAACGATAAATATAAATACACGGATTTACTGAGTTTTGCGTTTCGGGTCTACAACTCGTGACCGTTTCCATTATTAGTTCATCTTCGCAACTAATTTCAATATTAATCATTTCGTCACTAAAAAGTCAGAAAATAGCTCCGTCTACGACGATATAAGAAAATGCATCGAGGCTTCTTTGAGAAGCGTCAAACACTAATTCAGAAACAAAACAAAACGACGACTAACTGATGAAGCTCTGCAGTTTCTGTTATTTTGTCCACCCCATTTTCATCGAAGCCCAAACACCCGTGTTTTAGCTCAACGGCACCTCGAAAGTTCAGCCTGCAAAATGATGAGAGGGTCTAAATCTAAATCTAATCTAAAACTGAACATTATAACCTTCATGAAGGTCAAATATATTCACTCCAATTAAATTTGATTCGTACGGCGCCAAAATCGCAACACACAAGTGTTGGATTAAACTGTATTAGCTTTAGTTAGATGGAACAAAAGACAGATCAAAATATCATGACAAAAATTGTGTATTTTCGCACGACATGCAATTATATTCCATAATATAAATATACACATGAAGAAGGAATCAGTATAAAATGTTCATCTTATGCTTCAGGTACTTTCCAGCACAACTGCCTCAAATCAAAGCGCTCGTTCGGCGTCCAATCAGCATCCAGGAGCTGCAAACACCAAAAAAAACGCTTTGATCACGGCTGAAAATGCAACAAAGTTGTGCAGATGTCTTCGTCAAATCACATGTTTTTTTTTAAACAACTTTTCATAACAACCGTGAATGCGCTGATTAAGGTAAAGATTTGCACAGATAATCTGAGTTTACACCACATACGGAGTCGGTTTAACCTGCGAGAGCAACGCTGGTACTTCCACCGTTTATCCGTAGCAGAAAAAGTTATTTTTCTTTTCTCTTTTTTTAAATCCACCAGCCACTTTTTGTCAAACACTGCAACCACAAGTTTTCCACAATGTCTCTGTGACCTTTGTAGTTTGGGCGCAAAAAAAAAAAAAAAAAAAACCAGAAACAGAAAGAAACCAGACCGAGCTGCGTGTTCGCCAAAATGTTATCGAGTCGTGTTTAGGTCTACGGGCAGTTTCAATAATGATGTTCTCCGTCTAAATTAAACCCGGCTATGCAGGGTTTCAGTATTTATGACTGCAGCTGTGACGGGGGGGATTTTCATGTAAAAAAAAAAAAAAAAAAAAAAGCATTGCTTAAAAGTTGGGAAATTTTATCTCTGCGGTCCGACTGTACCCTAAAACATCTTTTAGAGTAACACACACACACACAAAATCACCCAGCAGCTGCTCCACACATGGTTCCAGTGGAGAGAAATGGGGGAGAAACGAGGGAGGAAATGGGAGGCCGACGACTACCTTGACTTAAAAAGACAAAACTCGACAGCAGCCAGAAGAGCCGAGGAGAGGCGAGAAAAAAAAAAGAAAAAAAAACACGATGGAGGCTTGAAATAGTTTACGACCAGGAAGCTGATCTAATTATCCACGAAACCATCATCATTACTGTTATAATGTGTGTGTACAGGCGAGTGTGTGTGTGTGTGTGTGTGATTGCTTCTGAACGAGAGGGTGAGGCAGAGAGAAAGAGGAGAGAGTGAGGCTCCCCGTCTGCTCTCTATAGTTAGTGTCACTGACAGCTCCACCCTGGTGCTCCACACAATGGCTCTATTCCTGGAGACACTCCACTGTGTGTGTGTGTGTGTGTGTGTGTGTGTGTGTGTGTGTGTGTGTGTGTGTGTGTGTGTGTGTGTGTGTGTGTGTGTGTGTGTGTGTGTGTGTGTGTGTGTGTGTGTGTGTGTGTGTGAGACAGAGCTAATCTACAACATTCGTGTTCCCCGGACGAGCAGCTTCCAACACGTTCCACCAAAACTACAAGTAATAATACTGCGATACAGTTAATAGACTATTCACCTAGTACTAACGATACTGCAACTACTACTAATACTACTACTACACAACTATCACTACTATAAAACTACCACTACTGTTACTCTACTACTACTATTTGTACGACTGCCACTAGTATTATCTGACATACTACTACTATTTATACTACAACTACTGCAACTACTACTAATATTACACAACATATATCTAGTACAAGTACTACTACCAATACTGTTACTCTACTATTAATACTGTCGCTACTACTAGTATTATCTGATATATATGTGGTACCAGTACTTCTACCACTACCACTGCTGCTACTACTACTATTATGCTACAATCCATAGTACTGCTACTACAACAACTATAACTATGATTGTACTACTGCTACTTTTACAACGGTAATTGTTGGTACTTTTACTACTACTAGTACAACTACTACTGATCTACTAGTAGTAATATACTGATACATTTCTACTACTTCTACTCATGCTACTAATACTAGTACTTCATCAATAACTACCACTACTATTATTACTACACAACTATTGGCACAACCACTACTATTACTCTACTACAACTACTGCCGCTACAACTAGTACTACTACTGCTGCTACCAGTACTACTATTACGCTAGAATCAGTACTACTGCTACTACAACCATTATCGTACTCATAGTAATATACTAATAATATACTCATTTATAATAACAAATAATACACTGGTAATATATATTTCCACTATTACCACGACTATTATTGTTAAGTACTACTACTATCAGGCTACTGGTACTACAAAATAACGACTACTTTAGTTGCAGTTACTTCTATTACGTTATCACATTACAACACGTGTACTAATACGCTATAAAAACTACTGTAACGATTATTATACTACCACTACTACTGCTTCTATTTATATTATCATCCTATAACTGTTCTAACAACTACTGGTAGTACTAGTACACTCCTGCAGTACCAATACTGCGACAAATGTTCCTACTTTGACTACTATTACTACAACTACGACTAATACTACGACTAATACTACTGGGTTTAGGATAATTGCAATACAATTACCTTTCACGTCTTTTACAAGTACGAGTGTACGACTACGACTGATGGTGGTATTACAACTACTGATAGTAGAAAGACACACTTAGAGACTCTTACACATGTAATAGGTCACATGTATGTTTCAAGTTCAGCCTGTGTGAGCGTGTGTGTGTGTGTGTGTGTGTGTGTGTGTGTGTGTGTGTGTGTGTGTGTGTGTGTGTGTGTGTGTGTGTGTGTGTGTGTGTGTGTGTGTGTGTGTGTGTGAGAGACAGTACCCACTTTAATCCTGGCCGCCTTGTCAGAGCTCAAACATCAAAGCATGATCAGACATGCTCTCCTGCACGCACACACACACACACACACACACACACACACACACACACACACACACACACACACACACACACACACACACACACACACACACACACACACACACACACACAAATACCACACACTCTCTCGTCGGTATTGCTCCTGACTGGGGCGTTTGATCATGTTTATTCAGGACTCCACCAAAGATGTCAGTCTCACACACGCACGCACGCACGCACACACACACACACACACACACACACACACACACACACACACACACACACACACACACACACACAAACACACACAGTAAGCGACAAGGCCTGAAGTCAGTGCCGGTGAACAAGTACGTGGTTCAGTTTCACCACGGTAATAATACAGCCGTGCACCACGACGCTCAGATTATTATTGCTGCTTGTTCTAATGGCGGCTGGAAGGTTTCCAGTTCAAACACACAACTCAGGTTTTACACACGCTGATGTCACCGTGGGTACAACACCAACAAAGTTACAATCCTGTAGCTGAATGGGGGAACAATGTGCTGAGTTCACAGTTGCTCCTGAAACTCATAAATCACCTGTGGGAGTATTACATTTCCCTCCCGTGCACCTATTATAACCAGTGTGTGGTTTTTAGACTCTTCCTGTGCTCCTACACGCTCCGTCCCGTGGTCATTGTTGTAACCCTCTTCCTCCCCGGAGGTCCCGACGTGCCCGTGACGGGGCCCGTATCGGCTACTGAAACACCACCCGGCGCCTATTTCCTGAAGGCTGGCGAGCGTGTTGCATTCACTGGAGAGAGAATATTCAATTCGTTGCTCGGTGGCGTCCAATAATCAATCTGTGCTCTCATTGTAGTTGGTAATGAGTCATCTCTACGGGCTTTGCAGGTGAGGAGTCCGCGAGGAGAAGGAAAAAAAAAGAGAAAGGAACAATCCGTTTCCTAAATGTCGTCTCTTACCTCCATTCTCAACAACGAAAGAGGAAGTCTTGGCCCCGGATATCCGCCGGCTACACCAGATCTCTAAAGAAATACTGAATTCGGCCCCAGAGAGTAAATCGCTGACAGACCGATAGCTGATGGAGTCCAGGATTGGATATTGAGCAACTTAAAAAGCTTTCGTTTTGATCTTTGAATGCTCAGTTCTTCATCTTTTTTTTTTTTAATATATATGTTTTTGAATGTAAAAATGTAAACGGGTACATAAACGAGGAACTCCGTGTGAATCCCTTCCTCTGACAGGAGATCTTGATCTCAGTGAGATTTCCTGCGTGACCAACTTAATTAAAGATGCATTTACAATTAAAAACAAGCACACATTTGTCAAAAAAAAAAAAAAAAAAAAGGAATAAAAACATAGTATTTTAGCTAATCTCTAAATTGAAAACGTGAAAATAGTGACAAATCACTTTGCTATATACGTACAACACTGTGAAATATTAAGCAACTCTTGAACCCAGCGTGCATACGTGAGATGATCCACTCAAATGTCCTTTAAGGCAACGAGCTACCCGTAACTGTAATATCAGATATTATAGTAGGACGTGTGTGTGTGTGTGTGTGTTTGGGTTTTAGTTGGCAAAAAAACTTCCGACCACTCCTCCCGAGAGCTCAGGCGGTGCTCAAATATTCGCTCAAACATGGAGCCGCATATTCTCCTTCACTCGAGATGATGTTACGTCACTGCGACTGACTCTAAGTGGCGTGTGGAAAATGTGTGTGTGTGTGTGTGTGTGTGTGTGTGTGTGTGTGTGTGTGTGTGTGTGTGTGTGTGTGTGTGTGTGTGTGTGTGTGTGTGTGCGCGCGCGGGGGGGGTGGGTGAGGTGAGAGGGGGGTGGGGGCGGAGGAGGGTGGAGGGGGGTGGAGCCACGCTGAAGGAATGAAGTTATCACAACACGTCAAGAGGGAGAGTATTCTGCAAACTGCAAAAAGGGGAAGAAAAAATAAAAAAGGGGGGGGAATTCCCGTTCTTAAAGACAAACACACCGCTGGGAGAGAAAAATGTCATATAAAAGCAGGAGAAGAAGAAGAAGAAGAAGAAGAAAAACACCAGCTACCGTGTGGAGGCGACTGCTACGTCACATCGACCGTCCAAACCGGGACGCGTCGTTAACGCAGCGATTGGAGGCTGCAGGTGTGAGCGCATCAAAAGCAACAACAAGTTTTCCTGGAAACAGCGCATGCATGATGCAAGCGTCGCACATCTTAGAGTAAACGTTGGAGGGGGGGGGGGGCTGCTGTATCGGTGAATAGATAATCAGCCACTTCTCTGTAGCTTAAAGCACGACACAGGCTATAATTACAGTACTCACAGGAAGCAGCTGCTTGCGTTTCCTGCCGGGACGACCCACTCGGCGCTTGGCGCGGGGGCTCGCCGGCGTCCCCTCCTCCGGACTGTCCTGGTCCGCTCCGTCTTCACTCTGCGGGGCAATTAACGGGGTTCGTAATTAGCGTCGACGGATGAAGCAACAACGACAGTACGGCGAGCGGCGGGAAAACCGGGACTGCGTTGAATGAAAAGGTGGCACACGGTTTGTAACCGTGGCGATCAGAAAACACACATTTTTACACTTTCACTTGAAAGAAAAAAGGAGAATTGAAGAACGGTACCGAGTTATGATCGAAACAAAAGCAGCTCTCGGGCTGCAAGTGGGCGAAATATGAGAGAGAAAAGCAGTAAGTTATAGGTTTGCAGACAGGAGATCCAGCTGTGTTTAGAAAAGCGGACATGGTGCGTTACAAGACACTCAAAGTGTGGACACACACACACACACACACACACACACACACACACACACACACACACACACACACACACACACACACACACACACACACACACACACATAATATTGTGATCAATTACTTGAGGTCTTTTGGAAAAAGGGGAAACCTCGATAACATACAGTAAGGTGCTTTTACGCCCATTTAAAAATGGCGACCATTAAGTGTGGAAAGAGCGTCCAGAGTTTCGCTCTTGAATTTTTTTGGTCAATGTGTTGTGTTGTTGTTGTTGTTGTTGTGGTGCAGATGAGTTGTAGACCAGAGGTGTAATTTTACGATGATATACATGGTTTGCTGCACCTGTGTGGTCGGTGTTAAAATACAGGAGACTTTAGACTCGACTTAAATAGGGCTGGGTATTGTTAAAAAAAAAATTATTAAATCCATTTTAATTCTAAACGCCTCTCGTGCAAGTTTATCGCTCGACGCTACAATTTACCGAAGTTCCCTAAACGCCTCGGATGCTATAGATAGCTGCCAGCGAGGAGCCTTCAGTTACTGCCGAGTACGCAAATTTAGACCGATGTGTGGCCAAAAATGTGTTCAAAAAGAGTGAAATGAGGTGTTTTAATGTAGGATTTACCTACGAAACTGTGATTTTGATCTACCCGCGGCTGCGTACGGTTAAAAACTGCGACTCAGTGACGCTAATGAGATTTTACTCCGGCGTAAATGTCGCAAAAATGATGCCAGGTGTCTCGAACTTAAGCCGAACTGACTTGGAAAGACTTCCCAAGTGGAAAAAGCTCAATAACTCAAACTTCAGAGTTGATGTCACGCTTCATTTCTGTTGCATCACATCTGCAGTCGCATCTGAACATTTTTCAGAAAAGGTTCGATAACGCCGGCGTTCACTGACTTATTTTTTTTTTATGACAAACAATCAAATGCATCCAAACAAGCCAATATGAAGATAACTATATGTTACAAAGTAAAACTTCAGTTTTCCACACTGAGCTAATCTCCGGGTTGGTGAAACCTCCCGTTCTCAATAATCGGAGGTGTTGAAACGAACTCCAGTCAGGTCCACGTTTTCTACTTTTTTACAACGGCTCTGGGCAAAGTTTGACTTTCTGGGAAGCTCAAGTCTGAAAGCTTTTATTGGAAACCTGAGAGGAAACCCAACGTGAAAAAGAGCCCCCCAAAAAGAAAAAAAAAACAACAAATCAACACCTGCTGCATCTTTAGTTTAACAGTCGCAGCTTTAACGTACGAGCTCGCGGCTCTTTGGAGTTTTTTTTAGTTCAGCCGGGAGTTTTTCCAGCTGAGGTGATTTTCATTACAGGCTTTTTTTCCCTTCTTTTATTCATATTTGAGCCCTAGTCATACGCCTGGCTGCCTCAGGAAGACATTAAATAAACGTCTCTGATACCAGACAGAAAAACATTAAGCTCTTGTATTGTTTAAGTGGAAGCGGCCGACAAATACGCTGTAAACGTGTTAATTAGGAACATATTTGCGTTGCGCCGGATTTACAAATAATAAGCGTTTCACTTCTTCCTCAGGAGGTCGGAGAGCTTTTTCCTCGAGGTGCGTTTGTACACAGCATGTGACGATAATTCAATTTACGTAAAAAGCAACAAACAAGAACCAATGGGGTTTTTTTGGGGGGGGGGGCGTAACATGAGGTCTCACTCTCTATGTGTTCATTCTAAATACATATGTCTCAGGATTGTAAAATGATGAGTCAATAAACAAGAATAATATATTACCACCAACTTTAGACTAAGCGGGGGCAATTATTATAATCACAATATCACATAATGTAAAGTTATGAGATAATAATAAGAGAAAAATTGCATCTCACGTTACATACTGAATATACTGAATGTGTGTGTGTGTGTGTGTGTGTGTGTGTGTGTGTGTGTGTGTGTGTGTGTGTGTGTGTGTGTGTGTGTGTGTGTGTGTGTGTGTGTGTGTGCGTGTGCGTGTGTGTGTGTGAGATGCATTGTCGTACTCTCCTGCACTCTTTCTCTTGAGTGTTTGCTGGCCTGGAGGAAAAAAAAACCGTCAGACAAGTTTCATCACATTTTTCGGACTCTGCCCTGCTTGTTGTCTGCCAGGCTTCTGTTTCCATTAACGTCCTCCTCCTCTCCTCTGCTGGACCCTGTGCTAACGGTGACAGTGGAGTGGTTGCTAAGGTGCAGAAACTGCTTAGCAACTGCCTCCGTCGGGGCAGCCGTGCTGACTAAACATCCTGATGTCACTTCCCTGACGATCAGCATAGCAACCAGCCAGAGCGGGTGATGGCTTTTTGCCAGTGTGCCTGGTGTGCAGTCCATATGCCTGTGGCACGATCGCGCACACAAACACACACACACACACACACACACACACACAAACACACACACATAGACGCACACATTTTAACAATACAAGTGTACTCAATTGTGCGCTGAAAGCACAACGAGTGAGAAAAAAAAACATGCCAGTCGAGTCAAATATAAACCGACAGCGTCAGAAAACCACTCAAACCGAATCCCTTCGAAAAAAAAAAAAATAAAAAAATATGTCAACACACACACACACAAGCACACTAGCCAATGTCCGTACATCTTTGGTCTATTTCGGTCTCCCGGCAGGTTATTTTAGGCCACTGCAGTTGCTAGGCAACCAGACTGCAAACCAGGCAGGCAGAGGAGGATCCCATCAGCAGCAGACAGCCTGTCCTCCTTCTCTCTTCCACCTCCCCTCCGTTCTCCTCTCAGTCCCTGCGCCCCTTTCTTTCTTTTTTTTTTTTTTTTAACTGCGTCTCCCTCCTCGTCTGTAGTTTCACTTCTGAATCCGTCTCCGCTCACGTTATCGTTGCTTGATAAAGCCGTCAGCAGGACAAGCGCTAGACTGCATTTGATCCATATTTAGCCTCCATGCAGACTTACAGTATTTACACATTTAAACTGACCTACTAACGTCAATAAAACGCCCTCGTCCTCCACCTCCTCCACCTCCTCCTCCTAAATAGCTGTTATAGTATGTTGGACCTTTATTAGTTCACCTATCAACGCCTCTTTGGGGTTTTGGAGGTGAAACGAGGACCAAAGCTCGTTCTTTCACAGCACATCTCTCGATCAACGACGTAGTTTGCACATGTGCATCCGCTGGCGTCGTACACTTAAACCAGAGAGACCGACACGTGCAGGCCGGCAACAATTATTACATAATCAGAGGATTGTGATTATTGGAGTCGACCGCAATCGTTTTGCAGGATCGTTAGAACGGTTTCGGTTCATCTCCATAAAAACAGCTGCAAACTAACAGAAAAGTCACATTTCCATCAGTTTCCATGTTGTTTTTCTACTTGTTTGATGACCTCATTGTGTTACACCCGCTTCTCCTTCTTCTTCTTCTCCTCCTCCTCCTTCTTCTCCTTCTTCTTCTTCTCCTCCTCCTTCTTCTTCTCCTTCTTCTTCTTCTCCTCCTCCTTCTTCTCCTTCTTCTTCTTCTTCTCCTTCTTCTCCTCCTCCTCCTTCTTCTTCTTCCTCTTCTCCTTTTTCTTCTTCTTCTCCTCCTCCTTCTTCTCCTTCTTCTTCTCCTTCCTCTTCTCCTTCTTCTTCTCCTTCCTCTTCTCCTTCTTCTTCTCCTCCTTCCTCTTCTTCTTCTCCTTCTTCTTCTTCTTCTTCTTCTTCTTCTTCTTCTTCTTCTTCTCCTTCTTCTCCTTCTTCTTCTTCTTCTTCTTCTTCTTCTTCTTCTACGGTTTAATGGCACCCGAGCGGAGAATTGGCGTCACATTTATATTCTGACGTTCGACCGATCGTGATTTTGACGAGCGTCTGTTCATTAACAGGATTTAGTTGCAAAGCGCCGCCGTCGGCACATTTTGGCTTCAAGTCAAATAAAAAGAGGAAAAAAAACTCGGAGGAGGTGATTCGTTGCATTTTGCAGCAGAAACGTGGCAATCGAAGTGACATTCAATCATTATTCTCTTATGTCGTATGACAGTTAGTCATCAACCCGATCGTATGATCCAACGGCATTTAAAACTCCCCTCCGTCTGACATCAGATTACCGGAGATCTTCTTTTTTTTTTTTTTTCCCCGAAAACAGTCATGTCAATTTTTCCAGAGCGGCTTAGCGAAGTCACACAAGTTGGCAGAGAGACCGGGCGAGATTTTGAACGTCTGTAAAACAATACGCATCCCGTATAAAGACCGACTATCTGAAATCTTGCTTCTACGACTCATTCGCAATTAAGACTGCTTCAGGGAGAGAGAGATCAGAAAGAGCAGCTTTAAAAGAGGCTTTAACGCGCCACCGCCGTGTTCAGAGCAGCTATTGAACTCTTTTGCCTTTTTGAACCCGGTCGAACACGAGAGCGCTTCTTTTGAAACACCACTCGCGGGTCCTTCGGGGGGGTTCGGAGATTAAAAAAAGCGTTTTTTTTTTTTTTTTTTTTAAAAACGACACCGCCCACGTGATCGCCGTCTCGCTGCCCGAGGCGCGTCGTTTGACGCTCTTCAAAACGTCTTTGTGGCGCGTAACGTACACGTTTTGTAGACGTGGACCGGGCGAGGCGTTCAGAGGAGAAAGACGGCCTCGAGTGCGGAGTCGGGTTTTTTCCTCATCGGGCTGAACGAGTATTAAAAGCCGGCGTTTAAAAGGCCTCTGGTTGTAGTGAATCTCTGCAGCAGAAAACTGGCGCGTGAAACTATTCTTTTGGGGGGGGTTACAAATATGAGTTTCTGGAGCTGCTTTTGTTTAAACTCGTTTTATTTTGTTTTGGTTTTTTTTTCCATCTTTAAATCAAATTTTTTTTTCTCCCCCTTACACAGCTCTAAAACATCCTCCCTCCCCTCTCCCCTCCTCTCCCTCGGAGCCCACCAGAAGACGTCCCTCTATCGTCCAGCATCTGAATAAGTAGCTCCAGTCATGTGCTATAGATTATAACTGGCATCGGTCAAACTCCCGCTCCTCCGTCCTCCCTCTCCCAAAGTCTTCCTCTCGCTGTCCTCAAAACTTCGCCGACTTCCTCCCGGTTTTCGGAGCTGAAATCTCAGGAAGTGAAAAAGAACAACTCTACGAGGGAAACTTTGCTTTGGCTCGACGCCAGCGTGTGAATGTGGAGGAGTGAGACGGGTCTTTATATAGCGCCCGTGGGCTCTGGGTGTGTGTGTGTGTGTGTGTGTGTGTGTGTGTGTGTGTGTGTGTGTGTGTGTGTGTGTGTGTGTGTGTGTGTGTGTGTGTGTGTGGTGGTGGTGGCAGTTGGGGGGGGGGGGGGGAGTGCAAATGAAAGGAGCCATTTTTCACCTGTCTGGCTGTGTGTGTGTGTGTGTGAAGAGAAAAAAATAAATACAAAAATCCGGTTTCGGCCTCTAAACCGCTGCACTGGTCTCACCTGCATGTGGCCTGAGGAATGCAGAGCGGCCTGCAGTGAATGTAAATAAATAACTGTAAATTGAATTATTGCAAACACACACACACACACACACACACAAAAACCGTGCAAGTCGGTTTTCTGTGTGTGTGTGTGTGTGTGTGTGTGTGTGCGTGTGCGTGTGCGTGTGCGTGTGTGCGTTGGCTAAAAAAAGCTCCGGACTACGAGCCGAGAAGCCAAACCAGCGGCGGTAATGACAGCTGTAGTAAAGGTGGTGGTGGCTGTAATAATATCTGCGGCGGCAAAAAAAAAAAAAAAAATAACAGCAGTAATACTATTAGTACTATTAGTGGCACGTGTATAAATAGTCGGAGCGGTGGGCAGCGGGAGTAGAAGAGTCGCGCCAATGTACTTCGATTTTTAAAGTAGCTTGACTTTATTTAAATATTTCATGTTTTGGCGTTTCGCCGTTTAGATCGATTGTCGTCCCGAAGTTTCGTTTCTTTGACCTTTGACCTTTCTTGAAATTTCATTTACAGATTTTTTTTTTTCTCCGTTTTCTTGCATCTCTCTGGTGTTTTTTTGGGTGGTTTTTTTGCTGCTTTGTCAATAAAATATGTCACACGTAAATAACGATTCATCGTCACTGATATTATTCACGCCCCGAAATTTTTAGTAACACCCCAGTCATCCACCGCTTTAATATTTATCATATTCATTTTTTTCAAAAGCGTAAGCATTAAAAGATAGCATTGTTGTTGTTGTTTTTTTCCACTTCTGACTCTTTTTATATGTTTAATTGGGTATTTTTCTTCCCTCTGTGCTGCAGCAGGTTTCATTCAGTCGGAACCGCTGCTGATATTTAACAGTTATATCACATGTATTATTATTATTATCGTTATTATCAGCAGACGTGGTGACTTCCTTGGTATTGGATTAAATAAAAAATTTAAAAAAAATACCCCCTCCCCCTTTCCCCCCCATCTCACCAGGTCATTGGAGGCGTCGTTCTCCGGCGTCTGGGGCGGCTCGGCGGCGGCGGGGCTGTTGGACGGCATGGCGGCGAGCGTTTAACCACGTTTAAAAAGGTTAGAAAAAAAAAAAGAAAAATCACTAAAAAAAAAAAAAAAAAAAAAAAAAAAAAAAACCAGAGCAAATCAAAACATGGGAAAAGCCCTCAGGAGCACCAGGTGCAGCTTCATTCAGTCCGTCGGTCGGCGGGTCGGTCGGTCCCTCGGTCCTCCCCGTCTCCTTTGAGACAAAAGACAAAACACACACGGTGACGCGAACAGACGCACACTTCACAGGTAACTTGTCAGGTTTGAGTGACATCCCTTCTCCTTCACCTCTTCCTCACACACACACACACACACACACGCACACGCACACACACACACACACACACACACACACACACACACACAGGTGTCCTCAAAGGAATCTGCAGGAATCAGGGTAGCTTTCAACACGGCTGTCACCGAGTGATTGATGTGACCGGATGAAACTGTTCCTGTTTTACTGGACAAAATGGCTGCGTTCAGGCGTGGCAGACATTTTTTTTTTTTTTCCCTCCCCAAAACATGACACAGATCTGAGCATATAAAAAATAAACAACAACAAAATATAAACAAACACAAATCTCTTCCCCACCCCCACCTCCTTAATTGGGCCACTTTTATTTGTGGTCCTGAATCTGTTAATGATCAGATTTTTTTTTTTGGGGGGGGGGGAAGCGAACTCCTCATTGAAAATAGTTGAGGGTTCAACAAACATCCGTAGTTTTGATTTTATAAATAAAGAAAATATCGAGAGAAAAAAAACCAAATAACGTGAAAATTCTGAAAAAAACAACAACACGAGCGACATCTTGAGAAACGCCTGTTTTGCCTGACGAATAAAAACCCGAGTTTACAATGTTAAACGGACTTCTTCACGTTTGAGAAGCCGTAACAAGCGAATAATTTAGTCTTTTTACGCGACACAATGAAGCCGCTTCTCGCGTCTCCTCGTGCGGTTGAGCAGAGGGCAGCTGCTGAAGGAGGCTCGGCGTGACCTTGTAAATACTTCAGCTCGTCCCGGCTCCTCGTTTCATCGTCCTCATTAACATTTTTTTTTTTTTTTTTTTTGGTTACATAAAGGCTTATTAATGACACACACACACAAAAAAAAAATCAAATCGAGAGCGGAGGCACGAAGGAAAAGAGGACCCAGGAGGAGGTGGGGGGTTGGGGGGGAGGAGGAGCGGGAGGAGGGGGACCCGAAAAAAAAATCTGCAGAATAACCTTTGACAGTAAAGTCCTGATTCCCCCGACGGTGTTGGGTTTGAGCGGAGCTCTCTCCGTTGTGTTTTTCCAGCCGGTTCAGCAGACCGAAGGCACTTAGGAGCATTAAATGGCCGTTTACCGGCACTCATTGGCAAACGCGCTTTCGACCGGGCCGGGCCGGGCCGGGCCCCTTCGCCGTCTTCCTGTTCTCGGGGTGAAGACTTCCACGGAGACGGAGGAGCTCTCGTGCCGTTTCACCCCCCCCCCCCCCCGCCCCGTGCGGGGAGGCGCTGCGTCTGGATCTCGCCCATCGATCGCGGCGCCTCCCGGGAGGTTAAAAACATTGAGAGCGATCGTATCTCCGAGTCTAACCCGACGACCTGCATTCGCCACTGATCCGAAACCGGCCGTGTCGGGGAAGGCCGCCGAACGGCACGTTGTTGAGGTTCGAAATGCCCCCCCACTCTTCCTCCCCCCCCCACCTCACCCCTCGCACAGTTCATTCACCCGCCGCGGCGCAGAGCCCGACCTTCTCAAACGGCCGCCGGAGGCGGTTCGATCACGTGATCCCGGACCTTCTTCTTATTTGCGCACGGGGACGGACGGGAAGTTCGATCCGAACACCGGCGACGCGTGGTAACGTCCGCTTGCGATCAGATCACCCAGAATGCATTGCAAGAAGCAGGGTGCGTACAGGGGGGCGGCGGGGGGGGGGGGGGCCCTCGGATCCCGCAGTTCATCATGAGTCAGCAAATTCAAGATTCTAGCGCGCAACCTGCGTTCAGGTGTTTTCCGTTTCTATCGCCACTATTTGCCAGATTTCAACAGACACCCGAGAGTTTGTGATTTTTTAGCTCCATTAAAAAAAAAAAATTTTTTTTTTTTTTTAAAAAAAAAGGGGGCATTGGCATTAGTTTCCTGTTTCCTGTATTATTGTGTGTGTGTTTGTTTGTTTTTCTTCTTTCCTGTCATGTTTGCGTGTTCGTCAGCGGCCCGAAGCCTTCACATCACCTACTGCAGAGACAACAGGGCGTACCGGCGAGAGAAAGACGAGGCGCGGAAACTTTTTGCAGAAATCGGTGTACAGTATCCACCCCTTCCACTCCCGGGGGCTCCCTGCACGGCTCCAGGCTGCAGGCCAACCACCTCCTCCAAGTTCATAGTATTTAGGTCACACACACACACACACACACACACACACACACACACACACACACACACACACACACACACACACACCTCACGTCACCTATAGCAAGTGAACATACACCGATTTCAATTGTTCCGGTCTTGGTGCCAGCGGTGGTTGAAATTAGACCCACTGGCCAAAAGGCCGAAGAAGAAGCCTGCACTGGGAGGAGAATCGGTTGCGCAGAGAAAAAAAAAAGCTTTGAGAGGTATGTCGAGGTAACGAGGGTGAGAAGGAGGCAGGGCAGGGAGGGAGGTGAACGGGGCTTCACAATAAAAGCATGGAATCTCTCTTTTTTTTTTTTCCCCCTTTAGGGTTAGGAGTTTCCGTAGTGAAAAGCCATTTCAGCCAAAAAATAAATATATATATCGCGACAGATCGTTTCTTTACCGTTTTGAAGCGCCAAAATTACAAACACTTATCGTAGAAGTTAAAGTGTAAAAAAAAAAAAATACTGAGGTCATCTGAGGTCACGAGTCCAAATACATGCAACGCGTCACGCCGTCTCCCCGATGAGTGTTGGTTCACACACTGGATCAGACAAAACATGTCCACTGTGTCTTAAGTTAAATTTTTAAAAAAAGTCCATAACGGTGAACTCGTAGATGATTAGCTGATTGACAGACATTTCATAATTAATAAGCACTCTGTAATTAGTGAATCATTTCGGGCCATTATTTAAGCACAATTGTCGTAAATTCACCAGTTCGAGCTTCATAATTTAGAATATATTCAGGTTTTTTTTGTCTTTTGTGACGCTTTGGGGTTTAGGACTGCTGGACAACACATCTAAAGGATGTCATATTTGACACGGGAGAAATGTGATTGTTATTTATCACAATATTCTGATGCTTAATAAACCAAAATATTGTTTGATTAATCAAAAAAATGATCAACAGCGAAGCTAATCGGTTAGTTACAGCCCCACAACAGTCAGAATTAAAAAAAAAAGCTGTTTATTGATACAATATTTATGTCAAATGATCAAATATATCAAACTGTTTAAAGTATTTAGATTTTTTTTTTTTTTTTTTAAACTGTGGGCAAACTATGTTTATCATGGTGTTATGTTCGTCGAGGACTTTTATTTTGAAAGTCCCCCCCCGGAAAGGTCGTCGTTGTTTCTGCTGCTTTGACGGAGCCCAGCTTTATGGCAATTAATATCGGGAGCGACCTCACGCGGCCTTTACCGGACAGCCTCTCGTGAACGGTGTATAATCCCCGGCGGGTAGTGTGTGTGTGTGTGCGTACGTGCGCGTGCGTGCGTGTGTGTGTGTGTGTGTGCGGGGCGGGTAGCCGGTGAGAGGCACGTGTCTGAGTGTGTAGCGACGATAAGCTTTACTGGGTCAGGTAAAAAACACACACGGGGGCGCGTTTCAGACCGAATGCACTCGTTAACCCCGGCAGGCAGGCAACCAGGCGCGCGCCCGCTCTCGCGCGCGCTCCCCTCCCCTCCCCTCCCCTCTCTCCTCCCTCCTCCACCCTCCCTCCTCCACCCTCCCCTCGCGCGGAAGACGACGGTTCCGCGCGATGATGTGTCTGTCTGCATCTGGTGGGTGAAGGAGACGGTGCGCTCCGGTTTAACGTTACCTGCTGGTGTCGTGGGGAGCCTGGCGGAGGGGCGGGAGGAGGAGGAGGAGGAGGTGGAGGAGGGGAGAGGAGGAGGAGGAGGAGGAGGGGGGTGCTGCACGCTCCACCGGACAACGTTTAACACGCATTCGTTATATAACGGCTGTCCGGTTGCTGTGATTTTCCTCCCACCGTTAAAAAAAAAAGAAAGAAAGAAAGAAGAAGAAGAAGAAAACTCCCAAGTTCACTCGCCCCGCCAACGATCCGCTCCGTCCTCCTCACGCGCACATCATCCGCTAAAACGGATGGGGCGCGCGAGCGATGACTTTCGGAGATGACTGTAGCTAACTTAACGGCGGCTGTAACGGGGGGCCGGTGTGCGGTCACGAGCCAAAATGTAATGTTTATATTTACCGTGTCGTCCGTCCCTCAAGCACCCGGACCCTGACGGTCGTCGCTCTCTCTCTCTCCTCTCGTTCACTCTCTCTCTCTCTCTCTCTCTCTCTCTCTCTCTCTCTCACTCTCTCTCCCTCCTCGCGCTCTACCGGGTCTTCTCTCTCCGCTGCTGGCTCGCGCTCCCCCGCCTGCCCGCCTGCCTCGCTCGCGCTCTCTCTCTCTCTCTCTCTCTCTCTCTCTCTCGCGCTCCGGCCCCGCTCGCTCTCCCACGAGCCGCAGAAAGCTGCAGCGCCGGAGAGAAAGTTTCCGCGAGGTCCTAAAGTCTACAGCTTACTGTCACGCGCACGCTAAATAAATAAATAAATAAATACACGCGCTCCGCGGGCACGAGCAAACAAACACGCACGCTCGAACACAGGAGGCAGGTGCAGAGAGTGACAGCAAGCAGCTCCGGTTTAAAGAGCTGCAGCTCAACCAGAAGTTAAAGGTTGGTTTTCTTCCTGTGACGGGAAGATTTTTTTTTTTTTTTTTTTTTGGAGTTTTATCGTCCCGTGCGCACAAAAAAAAATAAAATAAGAGACTGTTAAAGAAATGTTAAGAATTAAGTCAAAATACAACAATCATTTTTAGGAATAAAGTTGAAATACCGTCTCGAGATTGAAGTCGAAATGCTGACGATAAAGTCAAAATGTCCCAAATAAAGTTGTTGTTTTTTTTTTTTTTTTTAGAATAAAGCCAAAATATCAACATTTATTTTGAGGATGAGCTTTATTTTTATTATTTTTTTAGGATTTCAGAGGCCTGGCAAGGTTCAAACTTTCTGGTTTTGTACTTGAAGAGACGTTCGGTCCCGACTCCTTCCTTCCTTCTTCAGCTGGTAAAGTTCAAAGCCGACAGAAACGAGTTGAAACCTGCTCTCTGACTGTTGCGGACATCCAACAACATCTGAGAAAGAAAAAAAAAAAAAAAAAAGACTGGAGGCGAACTGAGGGCCGGTTTCTGAAAACAACAATTGCCGGTTCTTTGAATATTTCCTTTCAGCTGCTTTTGAGCTCGAATGAACGAGCTTAAAAACATAAATATTTGAACCTTTTTTTGACCGAAATGTTGTTTTTTTTAAATCCCCGATTGATCCTTTAAAATAGATTTCTGAGTTAATTGTTGATTCAATCACGGTCAGATTTAAAAGGACTTTATTTTATAATGACCAGTTGGATTTTACTTTCCTGAGGAGGTTAAACCCAGTTTGACCTCTGAGAAGGAGAAAATCTTTACTACGAGGGGTCATAACTGTGCTGGGGGTGAGATAGGAGGTGTGTGTGTGTGTGTGTGTGTGTGTGTGTGTGTGTGTGTGTGTGTGTGTGTGTGTGTGTGTGTGTGTGTGTGTGTGTGTGTGTGTGGGTTATTTATTGCAGTCAGTGAGGTCACAGACAACAAACAGCCTCAATGAGCTTCATTCAATCTATAGTTTTGCGCCGCCACGCACTAAACACACATATAGGACACACACACACACACACACACACATATAGGACACACACACACACACACACATATATAGGACACACACACACACACACACACACACACACACACACACACACACACACCACAGAGTCGTGACCTCTGAAGGAAGCTCATGGGAAAAGTGAGAACTGTTCATCCGTACTAATGAGGACACTAAATCAGGGAAACGTCTTAACGCAAGCGTGTTGTGATCAAATGTGTGAGTTTTGCTCTCGTTTCACATTCCTGTCGTTCTCGAAGACGTCCTACGATAAAAAAAAACAAAAAAACAAAGAAAATTAAATTAAAAAAAAAAAAAATTAAAAAAAGTTTTCAACCATAACATGTCCACGTGGTGTTTTTTTGTTGTTGTTGTTTTTTTTTAATTAATTTTTTATTTTATTTTATTTGCTACGAGACGTTTCAGGAGTGAAATAAGCAGTTTCGGACAGTTTCACACGTCACACACCTGAGGAACCAATCACGTCAATTTGGGGGCGGGGCTTTGCGTATCTTTAAAGCTGTCGTCAGCTGTGGAGATAAAAACATCGGAGCCGCTTTAAGGCATTTAGGGATTTATTTTTTTAATTCAATCAATATCAGGAAAAAGTTATTAGATGGTTGAATCCAACTTTATTTAGGTATTATATTTCTTGTTATTTCACACTTCTGCTTCAATATATTTAGAGGCTAATATTGCACTTTTAATTCCACTGCATGAACATTATCCTCCAAAAGTTAACGGTAGAAAAACATCGATTTTACTCCCTTAAGAGTGAAATAGTCCTAATTGTCTCGTGTCCTCAAAAGTCCTAAAATGAATTGATTTTTTTTTTTTTTTAGGCTAGTAGGTCAAGCAGTCTAAAAATAGCATTTTGTTAAAGAAGGCGCCTCCATTTCACTATTGACCCCCCAAAAAATGTGTATCCTTTAAAAAAATAAAACTCTTATTCTCCATATAAATACGCTGGACGTCTCGTTTCAAGAGTTGCTTCGATTATCATCACTGGATTTAGGAAAACAAACAAAAAACAAGCTGTTTTCCAGGAATTTTATGAATGGGTTACTTTCTAGGAAATACAGCAGAGGGTTGTTTTCCAGATGTACTACACGAGATAAGTTTGATCTGCAGAGCCGTTGAGGCAAACCAGACCTGTACAGAACCGAAGAGAAAATAACATTACGTATCCATGCTTTCGCACGTGGCCTTTTTGTGTCAGGAGAGAGGAAGTCGAGACGAAAAGTCACAGAGGATGTTAAATATCATTTATTGCAGATGAAACGCAAGATCCACACTTTTCAGTTCCCACCGTCGGGTTTTCAGATTCAATGTCAGGACGCGTCTGCCCTGTCAGACTCTATCACACGCACACACACACACACACACACACACACACGCACACACACACACACACACACACGCTCATTCATCCGTGATCACCGTGCAGTCGGTCAAATCAATCAGCAGTCAAGTCCAAATAACGTAAAAAGGAAACCGATCCGTAAATGTACAAAACCAATAAAAGAACAGCTTCCTATGAAAACAAATCAAAACCTGAAGAAAAAAAACAAACAAACAAAAAAAACAAAAAACGGTTGATTAAAACATCTCACAGCTGCTGGATGAAATGGAAAAAAAAAAAAAAAAATTAAATAAAAAGTAACTTTGGGTCATGTTGGATTTGCATGCAGACGTTTCAAACATCCGCAGGACTTCAACTCCCACAATCCCCTGCGTTGCGAAGTGAAGTTTGGAAGAGTAGCCAAGCCTGAGGTGGGGTTTTATTTTATTTCAGGCAGGCGGTGCTTAGAAAATAGAAGTCAGTGGAAGTCCTGATTCCAATATTAAAGCATTTGACTGGCTCTATCACCACGGCAACAGCTGCTGAGGCTCATGGGTATTGTAGTATTTACAGCACAGTTTGGTAGAAAATCAAACCACGGCCTCATAAAAACACTGAAATATCTCCAAGTTGCCTAAAGACACAACAATATATATATATATATATATATATATATATATATATATATTTTTTTTTTTTTAAAGGATCATTTCACCCCAAAACAAAAACCCGCAAAACACTCAACAAAATCTCTTCCTACTTCTACAAAGTACTTCCGGTAAAAAAAAAAAAAAAAAGCTGCTCTCAGCGTGTCGTCCGGGGCAACGGGGACACGGTGTCCGTTTCTCTTCATGCGTCGGCGCCAACGGAGCAACTTTCCTCCGACTCATCAGCGTGGACGTAAAAACGTCACCGAGAAAGATTCAGGCGTCTCAAAAAAACCCAGAAAAAAAAGAAAAGAAGAGCAGCACCTTAAAATGAAGCAGGCGTAACTATTGGCAACGGGTCGATCCTGTTCTGGAGACGAGGTGAAAGTATCTCGTGAGGAAAAAAAATGTAGAAGTCGGATATAAAAATGTGATGTTGGGATGTCGAGCTTTGATTCTTCATTTACTGGAAGGAGGTAAAATATTTCTAACTTTGCTGCTCTTTTGCCCCAAAAACACACACACACACACACACACACACACACACACACACACACACACACACACACACACACACACACACACAGTACCAGGATACGGCGGCGCTGCTGTCATCGCCGGCACCGAGTCTCCACGTAAAGACGGACAAACATCACAGCTCCCCAGAAATGAAGCCAAAACACGGCGGAAGTGGCCGATGACGTCACTTCCTGTCTGGGCCGAGGCCGAGGCCGAAACGGAAAAAAAAACAAAACCACAATCTACAGGGAAGAGGAGCTGAGATCGAACCACGACGGAGCGTCCACAACGAGTCGTCCCGTCTTTATATAAAACGGGCTTTTAAAAACGCAGCAGGAAAACATCCCGTTTAAAGCTTATTGTCTCAGCAGGACCTGACCGCACTAACGTACGCAAAAAAACAAACAAAAAAAACACTCAAAACCGAATGAATAAATGGCAAAAAAAAAAAAAGTCAAATCAATAAATACCAAGCACACAGTGCCGAAACTTAAAACTTTACATCTCGCCGCTCGTCTTTTCTTCTTTCCGACATACAGCATCCTCATCCTGAAAACGTTCCTGCACTTCAATCCTTCAAACGAACGCAGCTTTCTTTTTTCTTTTCATTCTCGCACTTACTCGACCCTCTAAAAGAAAAACCAAAAAAAAAAAAAACTCAATGCAGAGCACACGCACACACACACACACACACACACACGCACACACACACACACACACACACACACACACACACACACACACACACACACACACACACACGCACACGCATGCTACAGTACAAATCAGCAGGTTTCAGATTCCTCTCGATCTAAATCAAAACGATAACAAGTGAAAACCACAGTGACAAGACACAGAGAATCACAGCTATACATCAGTAGGGACCCCGGAGGTCGTTTTGTTTTTTGGTGTCCAGCATCGTGATTGGTTGATTGGCAGAGGAGCTCTAATCATCCGTTAGCTAACGATTAATATATACGAATTTTTTTTTTTTTTTTTTTTAAATGTATTTATATTTATATATATTTTTTTTTTTGGTGGGAATCCCAGCAGGGTCGGTCTTCTTTGGCCGCGACGAAGCGTCACTCCGCCTGGAGGAGGGAGAGACAAGTCAGTCAGGCCGACGAATCCAACCAATCAAAAGTTACGACGTCACACCGGGATCAGGAAGTATCCCGACCGCGAGCCGGAGAGGAGAAGATCGACACGACTCTCACGCCTGCTGCCGGTTAGCTTAGCTTAGCACAAAGACTGGAAACGAGGGGAAACGGCTAGCCTCCCGGTAACATCCCGTCATGCGAGGTTTTTAACGCTGAACTTTTGTTGCACGCGTGAAACTTTTAATTTGAGTTTTAAACGTGCTCGTAGGTGGATTTTGTTACCGCTGAACGAGGAGCTGTCCGTTTCCTGCTTTTTTTTTTTTTTTCCTGCCAAGCTAAAGTTTTGTTTTCAGAGTGCAGACAATGAAAGCGGTCGCAATCTTCTCCTTTAATATTAAACTATTCCTTAAAAATAAAAAAAAAAGTAAAAAAAGATCTTATTCTATTTCAAAAGGGTCAAAATAAGTTTAAAAAAAAAAAACCAAAACAAAACAAACAGCATCATATGAATGTGTGAAGTGACTTACTGTTTTTTTTTGTTTTGTTTGTTTGTCCTGCTGTCGTTTTAACCTGCTGAAGAAGAGAACGGGTTTTTTTTGTTAGCGGTCTGAAGCTCAAACGAGCGCTGCAGGTTTCTGGCAGATAAAAACTCTTAACAAGAAGCAGACGAGCAGATAAACATGAAACGAGACCGAACTCGGCAGGTGAAACACAAATTAACTCCAGAAGTAGAAAGAAAAAAAAAAGACTACAATGTGGACAATTTTCATTTAAAGTTTCAGGTGTGTGTGTGTGTGTGTGTGTGTGTGTGTGTGTGTGTGTGTGTGTGTGTGTGTGTGTGTGTGTGTGTGTGTGTGTGTGTGTGTGTGTGTGTGTGTTCATGGCTCGGTGGATTAGCAGCGTAGGTTATTATTCTAATGAAGCAGACCAGGAAGCAGTCTGACCACTTCTTCTCCGCAGGAGGTCGTCTCGTTAAAAAAAAAAAAAAAAAAAAAAAGACTAATGAGACGTTCAAGCTCGGCGCGCTCGAGAGCACCTGGAGGACGAAGAGGACCCGACGCGGACGCAGGAAAAGCGTTTCAAAGTTTTAATGTAATAAGTTTATCAATAAGAATAATAAAGCTGTAACTTCTGTTCATACTAAACGAACAGAAGCGGAAGACTTCAAAAGGAAACGTACCGGTTTTGATCCTGTTTTGTAAGACGGCAAATCAAAATTTTAACTCTCTGAAAATCCGTCGTAGTCGGCACTTTTATTTTGGACACTCCTTCTCGTTCTGTCTGACTATATAATAAAATACGGTATTAATACGAACTCTAATTCTGTCATCGGAGGGCCAGAAGTTCGTTCATGTCCTCGAGAAGTGGAAAAAAAAAAGAGAAAAATCTGGCCGGCTTGTGTCATGAGATTTAAATTTCTGAGTCCTCTTTGTTTCATTTCAAATCAGATTTTCTGGAGTTTTGAGGTTGTAAACGCTTCATGAAAAATGGATTAGAAGTTGATTTGTTGAAAGTTTACGTGTTGTTACATGATTTAAAAATGTTTTCCTGTTTTCTCTTCATTTGTTATTTATTTGGATATTTTGCTATTTACGATTAAACTTCACAGCGATCGTGTCAGTGTGAAGCTTTTATAATAATTTAGTGGGAAAAGAGTACGACTTTACCTCTGTCCTTCCCGTTGAGCAATCTCTCCGCCTCCTCCCGACCGTCGTCTGCTCAGAAAGGAGAGCAAAGTGTCAACAGGTGAACGTGTCGAACAGAAATGTCATTTCTTTCGCAAAAAGAAAGAAAGAAAGAAAGAAAGAAAGAAAGAAAGAAAGAAAGAAAGAAAGAAAGAAAGAAAGAAAGAAAGAAAGAAAGAAAGAAAGAAAGAAAAATTAACAATTAAAATGAAATTTCATGTATTTCTTTTAGCGGTTTCACAGAAAAACGAATAGATATCAGAATAAAGCGTCAAATTAAAACTGATCTGAAGCGACGAAGATGGTCGAATCGTGTGTGTACGTCTGTGTGTGTGTGTGTGTGTGTGTGTGTGTGTGTGTGTGTGTGTGTGTGTGTGTGTGTGTGTGTGTGTGTGTGTGTGTGTGTGTGTGTGTGTGTGTGTGTGCGTGCGTCTGTGTGTGTGCGTGTGTATCTGTGTGTGTGTGTGTGTGTGTCTGTGTGTGTGTGTGTGTGTGTGTGTGTGTGTGTGTGTGTGTGTGTGTGTGTGCGTGTGTGTGTGTGTGTGTGTGTGTGTGTGTGTGTGTGTGTGTGTGTGTGTGTGTGTGCGTGTGTGTGTGTGTGTGTGTGTGTGTGTGTGTGTGTGTGTGTGTGTGTGTGTGTGTGCGTGTGTGTGTGTGTGTGTGTGTGTGTGTGTGTGTGTGTGTGTGTGTGTGTGTGTGTGTGTGTGTGTGTGTGTGTGTGTGTGTGTGTGTGTGTGTGTGTGTGTGTGTGTGTACCAGAGTGGAGCTCTTTGACCAGTGAGGACACGGTGTTGGTGATGGAGTCGGCCGCCACCAGGAGGTCGTTCCTCAGGTTTCTTCTCGGGCCTGAAACGATTACAAATCATTTCGTGTTCAAACGATTTTTAGAAAGTTTTCCGGAGACGAAACGACTTTAAAAAAAAAAATCAAGCAGCAATTACAACAAAAATCATTAAAAACTCAGCAAATTTTGTTACACGTTCATTTCCTGATAAGCTCTCTCTCTCTCTCTCTTCTCTCCCTTCTGAACATCTCTCTCTCTCTCTCTCTGAAACGCAGCATTTCTCTCTCTCTCTCTCTCTCTGAACTCCCTCTCTCTCTCTCTCTCTCTCTCTCTCTCTCTCTCTCTCTCTCTCTCTCTCTCTCTCTCTCTCTCTCTCTCTCTCTCTCTCTCTCTCTCTCTCTCTCTCTCTCTCTCTCTCTCTCTCTCTCTCTCTCTCTCTCTCTCTCTCTCTCTCTCTCCCCCTCCCTCTCTCTCTCTCCCTCGGTGTTTATATTAGAGCTCGCCGGTTTCCCAGCTGCAAATAAGGTGAAACTAATGTGAAACACCGGCTGGAAACTACTGTATGTTTGTGTCCGCGGTAAACACATCTGGATTTACGACATAACAGATGAGCTTTAAAAGTGGAAATCAATTTTTGTCCGAAATCCATTTAGACGTGATAATTTTAGGGAAAGCCGTTTAGCGGGTAATATTTTCCAACACACACGTGGATGTCTCAACTTTCTTGCTACGAGTGAAAGCTGGAAAGTCTTAACAGGGAAACTTAAGAGCTGCTCAGAAACCGCATGTAAATCTTTAAAGATGGATAAAAAAATACAACCAGAAACATCTTTTAAACTCGGATCTGAGGAATTCACCACTCGAAAAACAATTTACTTCCCGTGCTGAACTGAAGTCGTCCTAATGGGAGCGCTAAAAAGTAGAAATTCAGATTTCCATATCTTTTTTCATTTTTTTTTCATTATAAAGCAGGTGTTTTATAAATACTGTGAAAATTATTAATCCAAATAGAAATGCGAACAGCTCCTTTTTTTCAGCGGTTTGTGCCGTTCGGGCTTCGGTGAGTTTGTGATGTCACAACCTCGACGATCGTTTCGTCGCAAAGCCGATGATGCTGCGGCTCCCGAAGAGAAACGTGTGATTGGCCGGGGTGGGTGTCACTCAGAAGAAAAAAAAAAAAAAAATAAAAAATCAGCCAATCAGAAGAGAGGATCACTGATATCAACGCACCTTAAAAAGACGCAGACGCAAAACAGCCTTTTCTTGGTCGAGCTTCAGAGAGACGTTTAAGACGGGAGATGTAAAATATATTGAGACCACAAAAATATCCGCATAAAGGATATAAAGACTGCAAATAAAAAAGAATTTACATGGGACCTTTCAGGTTGAACGAGTTCGTCAGCCGCTCATCAGAGGTTCGAATTAGGACTTCCCAAAAACAAACATGGCGAGCAGTTCGTTGACAAAGAAAGGAGACAAAGAAAACAAGACGTACATTTATATTTCTGTATTAAGTCCCAGGCCCACCTTGAGCGAAGGCCTCTTGCACGTCCCCTCCGACCCCGGCGAGGGAGTCCTGAGGCGGGTACATGTGAGCCTGGGGGGACGCGGCGCCCAGAGAGCGGCCGGTGGACGGGCTCGGCCGAGAGGGGGAGGCGTGAGAAGAGCCGGCCGCCTGAGCCTGAGAGACGAGAGACATTCGTTACACGTCGGTGGCATCGTCTACAGCTGTTTGTTTGTTGTTGTTTTTTTGTTTTTTTTTCGATTAAAACTTGACGGTAAACATCCGTATATCTAAAACCCAGAATTTAATTTTTTTCCACCGTGTGTCGGGGAAACGGGACATAAACTTACTGCCTGTCGCTGCTCTTCATCCTACATGGGGGGGGGAGGAGGGGCGGGGCCACAACATGGGCAGCCGAGGAAACAAACAAGGAGAGGGGGATAAAAAAAATAAAAATAAAAAAAAGGACGGAAAAGAAGAAGAGGTCAGATCCAGTCAAGAGACGGGGGGAGGGGGGGGGTTATAAAAGGAGGTAAATCGCTGAGAGGGAAGTGAAGCTTGTTACTGCAGAGACAGAAACAGGGAGAGGAGAGAAAAACGGGAAAACGTTGCCCTCTAGTGTGAGACAATACAATGTGTGTGTGTGTGTGTGTGTGTGTGTGTGTGTGTGTGTGTGTGTGTGTGTGTGTGTGTGTGTGTGTGTGTCACCTTGAGCATCTTCATCAGTGCCTCCAGCTGCACCATCAGCTCCCTCCTGCTCTCCTGCAGAGACGACATCCTCTGCTCCAGTTCGTCTTTCCTCTGTCTGCAACACACACACACACACACACACACACACACACACACACACACACACACACACACACACACACACACACACACACACACAGTTTTGTTTCTTAAACACGAGAGCAGCAGTTCAAGGCAATAAAACAATGACAACAAAATTATGATGTATGTGCATAAAAAACTGTCAACTTGTGCACTCAGTGCTGATTAAATGCTCCACACCAGATTTAAGAGTCGCCATATATATATATATATATATATATATATATATATATATATATATATATATATATATATATATATATATACACACACACACACACACACACACACACACACACACACACACACATACACACAAAAAAACATGCAATCTTTTATGATTTCCAAACAGTGCGCGGTCTGGACGGGACATTAAAGCGGGAACGTGACGCTTTGTCTCTTCTTTCCTGGCCTCCCTTCACACGGTCGGATAAACGAGTAAACAAACAACTAAAACAAGAGTCTGACTCACACAGGAAACACTTTTTGGGGGTTGTTATGGCGCCAGAGCAAAATAAATCTTCGCAAGCAGGAGCGCCAGTAATAACCACTTTATTATTATTTAAGATATAGAATTACAAAATGTTTTTTTTGTTTTTTCAAATAATAATTATTTTTTTTGAATCTGTGCTAGAAAAAAAAAAAAAAAAAAGATTTCCATGACTTGCAAGAAGTCACCATATTACTGGTAATGATTCGGGCTCACTGGCCGACTGGTTACAGTATGAATTGAATTCAGTGTTATTGGCTAATTGGCTCAAATAAAAATATAATTTAGCCACGTCAGATAAAGTAAGAGCTTTACGGATGAGCAGTGTGACAAAAACTGTTGATATCTCAGTAATATTTTAGATTAAAGGGAACAAAAAGTAAACAAATGTGTTGACCTTGAGCAGTTTGGTGCCCCCTGGTGGTTGTAGTGCGGCAGAGCCTTGAATATCTCCACATCATGAAAGAGACTTTTCTCAACAATCGCAGTTAAGATTGTTTGAAATTATTATATGAAAATTACACCCAAAAAAAGCTTTAAAAGGTACTCTGTTTCACACTTTTAAAGACATCGGGAGGGGGTGGGGGGGTTTCATAAAGTTAAAGCCTTAAATTTAAGACGACATCATTCACTAAGCTTCTCAAACCGTTAGCAGCAGGGAGGAGGGCTTTTTTTAATTTTTTTTTTAAGAGGCTTTAAAAAAATGTCTTCAGCAGAGGAGGAAAAACTGTGGAAGTACAACGAGGGAAATGTTCTTCAACACGCTGAATGACAGAAGAGATGACGCGCTGCTGATTAGACGGTGCAGAGATGACGTGGCGATTCATTAAGAGACGCGCTCACGTCTCCCCCCTCGATGCAATAACACAAAAACAGCAGCAGAAACGAAAGCGATCGCGGCGCAAAAAAGATATTCGGCAGCCGCAGAAATGCAACCGCGTCGAACAGTTTCAGCGCTTTCACGGCCTCATATCGGGACGCAGTTTATTTTATTTCCACTCAATTTCATCATCTTTTTTTTTTTTTTTTTTTAAAGGATGCAGTCAAAGTTTCGTTCCCTTCCTCGTTCAAACATTTACAAATGCAAGACATTTTCCTCAATCCCTCCAGAAGCTAAAAACTCTCATTAGTTTAATTATCAGGCTAAATTAAGGCCTCAGTATGACACAACTACTTTACAACCTTCAGCGGCTGCAGTGAAGTGAGTGACCGACCGAATATCACTTCATGTCAAGGCCACACAAACACTTTCATCCCTCCTCCTTCCCCCCCTCCGCCCCCTCCTCCCTCCTCCGCCCTCATCCGCCCTCCTCGGAGTTTTTGTTTTTACTGAAAAGCATCAATATGTTGGAAGTGATTTCCACTTGGGCTTTTTATTTATTTATTTTTTTATAGCACAATCCTCCATCTGTCGCTGCCATCTGCCGTGAAGACTCTCTCTCTCTCTCTGTGTGTGTGTGTGTGTGTGTGTGTGTGTGTGTGTGTGTGTGTGTGTGTGTGTGTGTGTGTGTGTGTGTGTGTGTGTGTGTGTGTGTGTGTGTGTGTGCTGCAACAAAAAAAAAAAAAACAAGAGCGCAGCGCATCGTAACTTTTTGTTGTTGTTGTTGTTGTTGTTTCCCCCCCCGCCACTTTCGGACCGACGCCGTGTCGCGTGATGCAGCAAAAAAACCAAAAAAACAAGAGCTTGGACAGGCAGACTTTTGACCGTAACTTTTTGTTGTTGTTGTTGTTGTTGTTTCCCCCCCACCCCCGTGGGTTGTGACTCGTTTACCTGAGCTGGCGAAGCTCGGCCAGCAGAGTCGGGTTGGTGCCGCCTTTCTCCGGGCTGGGCTGGCACGCGGCGTCGTGCTCCACGCGGAGACGTTTGATCTCCGCCAAGATCTCTCTGGGAAAACAAAGAACAACGGCGGTGTTTTTTGGGGTTTTTTTTTTACGTAGCGAGCGAACAGATTGCGGCGAGGCGGGAAACGCACAACAAAACAATGTGAGAATATATCGCTGCGGTGGATGCAGAGAAAACGTGTGCTTTTATTGTGAAGGGGCAAACGGCTGACAAAGAATATCTGCACCACCTCTCCAGGAAAAGTTTTGTTCTGCATCCTCAGCAGAAGAAGTCGGTTTTTAATCAATAACAATATGATTATGGATCCTTTTTTTTTTAAATACTGATATGTGTCCTCATATAACACAGATGCAGGTTGATTTAGAGGTCAGAGTTTTCTAGAAACCGTGTAAAACGCAATTTCTCATAAGTCTGGACACCATCTTCGAAATTCAAAACCTTTAATAACCAAAAACGTTTTCACGACTTTTGACTTTAAAAATCCTTTAAAGATATTTTAAACCTTTTTAAAAAGGTGCTGCAACTCACAAATACCAAATTTGTGTTTTCCCCTGCTGGTCGGTATGTGCAGGTGCAGCGCTGCAAATAATGATGATTTTCATGTCATTTCACAATTTACTGAAGAATTATTTGGTGTAAAAACACCAGAGGTGAATGAATCATGTCTAAAAATTTAAAAAAAATAAAGACTTTCCTACGGGGTGACATCATTAATTGTTCAGTCAAAGCCCCGTTAAATCTTTACATGCTGTTAAAAGAAGGAAAAGCTCTTTTTTTTTTTTTTTTTTAAATGTCTACTTCGTCGTTTTGTGCCATTTGGTGGATTTGGGATGAAACTGGACGAGTAGACGACAGCAGAGTCTCAGTCTGAACATCTGCTGTAAATACAGTCACAAACAGAATTGATTTAAAACACTCTACAAACTCCTCCGCACACTATTTACCTGTTTTTACACTCCAGCTGAGCAATCAGTTCCCTCTTCTGTTTGTTCACGTCGAAGTTGATGCTGCGTGTCGGGATCACCTGAAACGACGACAAAAATCACGTGCTTATCGGTTTTTGAACCGAGTCCATGCATTTAGGAGGATTTGAGTGTCGACTGTGCATATTTGATATGTTCGCAGTTATTAAAGTGGTCAAAGAGACGTCGTCGACTCACTCCGGCGCCGTCGGTCTCGGCCAGCCGGGAGGTGTAGCGAGCGATCAGTTTGTGCTCCTCGTCTTGTCTGCCGGGACCGTCGACACTGAAACAGAAAAACAAAATAAAACAAAATAAAAAAAATTAAAAAATCAACCGACCGATGACCTCTTACACAACAAAATACAACAATTTCATTTGCACATATGCAAAATTCAAAGAGGCTAAAAGGGGCGTTTACGAGCAAATGTGAACTCTACGGTTTTGACAAATGTCTGGTTATTGATTAAAAACACACCACCAGCACGCAACACAACTAGCATGTGAAGACCTTAACGTGATGTCATGCGTTTAATTTGATCTGTTCTTTTGCATCTATTTTAATTTTTCTATTTTAATTCCTAAATTCCATTTCGCCGCGTGTTTCTTTTTGTCCCTTTACAATCGGCTTCGAAGTGAAGCGCTGCGCGTGAAGCACTTTGAGCTGCAGTTCGTGTATTAAAAGTTTCACACAAATGAAGTTTATTGCTCATGTTATTAAAATGATGAACAAATCAGGAGTGGAGTGAGGATCGTTTTCAGGGCAGTTATGCAAAAGGTCTATTTATAATTTGAATTGTAATATATATATTTTCCCCTGTGTGATTTATTACAAATATTCGACAGTGAATCAATGAATGACATCAGACAGAGGAATTTTTTTTTTTCATAGCTTCATTCAGTCAGTTCACCAAAAACTTATTCTCGTTCTCTAAACTAAGCCGCTCAATAATACTATTAAATATTAAAGGGTCGGTTTTTATTTGACGTCTTCATTTGGGGTTTTAATAAGCTGTAAGGGCGACTGTGGATTCAGTTAACTGTACTACACCCCCCCCCCCCACCCCTACTGATATACCCCCCCCCCTCTCACCACGGGCTGCTCTGGAGGCGATTCACATACGCAGCGATCAGAGCGTGCTCCTCCTTCATCCGCTGAGCCACCGCCAAGCTGGACGCAGTCAAAATGATGTATTTTCAATATATTTGTAATCTACGACATTTCAGAACTTCATCAGGAAATATATATTTTTTTAAATCAATATAATTGATTGATCCATACACGATAGAAAAAAAAAACAAAGTGAAGAGGAGAGCGTCTGATTTGTGTTTCTTTAGGTTGCTGCAACCAGAGAAATATTCCCGTCACAAAGCTTCTACAGCACAAAAGACGCATCTTCAAATGGTCAAAATATTTAATCTACGATGGCAAAACCAAGAAAAGCTGCAATTTACAAGCTGGAAAAACAATTTAATAAAGGTTTCGAAATATTTTCCGTTCATTGACCAACAGGGGAGCGACTTATTGTTTCAGCTATTCACTTCAAATTCGACTTTTTTTTTTTTTTTTACCTTTTGTTTAACAAAACACCCAAATACTTTCATCTAATCTAATCTAATCAGGAGTTAAATTTACAGTTAATGTTAAAAAAATTCAAAGAAGAAATGGTGGAAAAAAACCAAACAGATATACGTTGACTCTAGTGCATCGTTTAAACCCTGCAGAATGTCAAACTTCTGATCAGACAGAAAAAAAAAATATATATATATAAAGACAGTTTGTATTTTTCCACTTTTTCCATGTCTTTACCTCTTGGAGGACTCGGGAGCTGATGAGGAGAGCAACATGGCATCACTGGGGTTCCCAGTAGGTCTTGAGGGGCTGCAGACACACACACACACACACACACACACACACACACACACACACACACACACACACACACACACACACACACACACACACACACACACTATATGTTACACCCGTGTTATCAACAGTGTAAACACAGAATGAGGATAAGAACATTTAAGAGCTGTGAAACACAAAGGCCTGCCTATCAGAAAACACACATTCTTTAACTCTCATTCTCTCACACACACACACACACACACACACACACACACACACACACACACACACACACACACACACACACACACACACACACACACACACACACACACACACTCACGTGCTCCTGAGTGCATTCATGCAATAGTGAATCGTTATGGTCTGAGCAAACACAGACAGGCCAAAGATCGCCAGAGGGTAAAAAAAAAAAAGAAGAAAAACTAGAGGAGACAGACATGAAAAAGAAGGAAAGAAATTCCTTCAAAATGGTTCGTAATAAGAAATAAATTCGACGCAGTAAGTATACTCACATCTGAGTGTCTGAGTGCGGAGCTGAAAGTAGGTCTCAATGCCTGCAGGTCTGTAACGACCCAGTCTGCTGATGTTTGGAAAAATCAAACAGTGCGGATCCACCACGAAGGGGCGGAGCTTCCCGAAGTGTTTCGGGCTGCAGGAGGCGGGACCTTTATTTTATTCATGTTATCTGAACTTTTAATTTTTTTTATGCACATCTAACTGCAACCGCTGATTACACGTCAACATTTTAGAGGCCAGAAGTCTGCTACTTAGAGATGTTTTATTTTCTGTGATGAAAAAAAACTTCAACAATGCAGCTGCATCAAAGACCTTTTACTTTTCTGGCACGAACTAATGTTCAAGGTTTTCTCGTCCATTGTAACACTTTGGGAGTGCCAACTATTAAAGGATGAGAAAATTGCACTAAAATCTTATAAAGCTATAACTTGCGTGTAAAATTACATAAAATCGAGAATTCAAGATATTGTTGACATTTTAACAACATTTCTAAAAGATGTAAACAACAACATGACATCATCTTAAGAGGATGCACAAATTATATCAACCGCTCTTCGTCTAAAAGTCTGTCAGCGAGACCGT
This sequence comes from Brachyistius frenatus, assembly GCF_029030835.1. NCBI lineage: Eukaryota > Metazoa > Chordata > Actinopteri > Embiotocidae > Brachyistius > Brachyistius frenatus. Next base: position 580,306 of record NW_027210742.1, read on the forward strand.
TTAAGACCTTCATCAACATCATCGGTGGAAAACCGAGTGACAACAAGATGAATGGAATCAAAAGTTCCGATTTTGGTGAAATTAGTGAAATATTTTCCCGTGACTCGCTTAAATTCAGCCTTATTGTATGTTTTGTTAGTTAGTAATATCCGTTAAGCAGCAGTGTCGAGCTAAAGGGAGCTGAAATCAATCACTGTTCAGATATCTGACTCAAAACTCAACCGATAAATAAATAAATTCAACTTGTAATTTGCATGAAGAAAATCGGCTGTTGTGATGCAACTGAATGCAACACATTAAAAAAAAAAAAAAAGTTTCAAAGTGTGTGTGTGTGTGTGTGTGTGTGTGTGTGTGTGTGTGTGTGTGTGTGTGTGTGTGTGTGTGTGTGTGTGTGTGTGTGTGTGTGTGTGTTGTGAGGTCATACACTATATTGGCGAGGTTCAGGGTCCTCGTGGGTTCCTCTGGGTAAATCGGGTGGGGCGCCTCCCTGGATGACACACAGCCCAGAGTCCGGCTCAGGGCTCGGCCCAGCTTGGTCGCTGGCGACTTCTAAACACACACACACACACACACACACACACACACACACACACACACATATATATATAAACACAAATGTCAGGTCAAAGTTCATGAACCATGTGACTTTGTTGATATTAGTAACCTGTAATATTTCCTGCATTATTTTAAGAGCAGGTCAAAATATCTGCTGTGTAAAAAGATCCATTCGTACTTCACGCCGTTCTTACAAACACACCTGCAGGGTTTTACCGTAATGAAAACTCTTTATGATGTTTTTACAGCTGAATAAAAGGAGGGAAAAAAATAATATCGCCTCCTTGTTTTTTTTGTTATTGTGTTGAATTTGATATTTGGACGAGATCTGACCGAGGAGTCAAATGAAAGAGTTCCTGGTGTCAAACTTAAATGTGTAAATATTACACGATCACTTTCAAGTTTGAGGCTTCGGTTTTCTGATTTGAACACAACTGTATTCAGCTCATCGGGAAAAAAAAAACAAGCACCTGAGGGAGATTTAAATGCAGTTTTTTTTTTTTCTGCAACAGTAAAACTGTAAAAAGTGAAGGACATGAACTGAGAATAAAATGTACACAAAAGATCGGTCTCATTGGAAATAATGAATAAAATCTTATTATTATTATTATTAACACACACACACACACACGCACGCACACACACACACACACACACACACACACACACACACACACACACACACACACACACACAGAGAGAGAGAGAGAGTGAGTGCCCCCTGGTGTGATGACTGGTTAACCGCGTGGTGACTCACCCACGTTGAGTGCTCCTTCATCTGATGCTGGTTGCTATGAGAGCCGCTGACGTTGCCGCGCCAGAAGCAGTTCTGGCAGAGCTGGTAACCCCGGCAACGGAGGCAGCGATAGCGGAGGCCTGTCATACCGTTGCCGCGACAGTAGGAGCACGACACGGGATGATAGACTGAGGAGAGAAAAAAAAAATTTGATAAAAGAGAGGGAGAGAATCTGTCGAAGGAAAATCTGCTCCACGAGGGAGATGACTCGACAAAGAAACAACAGTTGCTCAGTTGAAACTTGAGCAGGATGCTCAGTTACCTCATAAAGGGATTTTTCCGACGTAGCTGAAGGTCACCAACATACTTAAGGCACTTAAAAGTGGGATTATATGCAAAACCTTCCAGGCATATTTGGTGCCACCTCAAAAACAGCTCGCTTTGCAAACAGGAATTTGAACATTTGAGGTGACTTACGAGGCCAAAGGAGATAAGACTTTCGTAGTTTTACAGTACGAGAGAGACCTGCCGTCACCCTAATCTACCCCAAATTAATTAAAGTGTTACTCGTTTTTCTCATCTCCCACAATTCCTGCGCTTTATGTTATTTGTTTGCAAGTCGTCCGACTTAAAGTCAGATTAAAATGTCTAAATCAGCTTCAAGTATGTTAAAGGTGAAAAAAACAACAACTATAATATCAAAAGTTAACCCGAACAGTAATAATGCGTTTTTGAACATTAAGTTCACTGGAAATTAAAATATCCATAAAAAATAAGCAAGAATAAAAAGTGTAAGTGGAAAGCAAGTGTAAAAATGCATATTATAAAATCTTTGGTTTTTTTGCATGTGCAAGTAAATTTCGGCTAATAAACTCGGCCAGCTGGCAAAAGCTTGCATAGGATCTGCAGTGTGTGTGTGTGTGTGTGTGTGTGTGTGTGCGTGTGCGTGTGTGTGCGTGTGTGTACCGTGCTCGACGTTGGCCAGGCGGTGCATCAGAGGCAGCCAGACGAGACACTGAGGAGGGTCGGAGAGGATGTCCAGGAACATGTTGAGCATCACCCTCTTCTACACAACAGAAAAAGAAACATTATCTTTTATCTACTGCACCGTAGATGAAGGAGAAACAGCAGAGTGTGTGTGTGTGTGTGTGTGTGTGTGTGTGTGTGTGTGTGTGTGTGTGTGTGTGTGTGTGTGTGTGTGTGTGTGTGTGTGTGTGTGTGTGTGTGTGTGTGTGTGTGTACCTGTTGTGGGAAGCAGGAGCGCGCTAACGTGTGTGTGTAACCGAAGGACGGCCCTTCGTGCACAGCGGTGGGCAGCTTGAGAGTTTCCCTCAGAAAACCGTCGAACTTGGCCTGGACCAGCACGCCGCAGGAGTCGGACACCTGAGAAAACACATCTACACACATACGCACATACGCACACACACACACACACACACTTTAACCAATAATCAAGTACAATTAACTTCTTTTTGAGCCTTCATTGTGACCGATTTTTTTTTTTTACTCGTACAAGTGCAGCAGCACCGACATGTGTTTTCCATAAGGTGGCATGTGTATATGTGTATATATATTAATATAAATATATTTGTTCTCCATATATGCTGAAAGTATGACTGAAAGATTGCAAAAAGTTTTTTGATATGAATAAAAAAGTTAAAATGTAACTCCAGTCACTAAAATCTCTCACGACGTGGAGGACGAGGAGAAACGGCTGAATACTCGTATGGAGAGTTCATCCTCTGAAGGACATTTTGGGGTTAAAGTACTTTTATTTTATTTTTTTGGTGAAGCACACAGAGCAGGAGATAACTTCTAATCTGTTGAAGGACCGTTACTCACAGCGGAGTTTGTCCACCAGCTTCCCTCCACACAGCGTCGCCAGCATCGCCTTCACGGAGAGAACCGTCAGCCGGTTGTTTGGCTCACTACGAACCCCGTAAACACACACACACACACACACACACACACACACACACACAGTTTAAGTCACGTTCAACACGCCGCATCGCTCCGCGCCGACGTCGCCGTGGCTACCTGTCGACGGAGGCCAGGATGAACTGGACCAGCAGGGCGGCGCTCTCCTGCGGGTCGATGGTGTGCGTGGTGGGCAGGCGCTTGCCGAGCTGGTTGAACAGCGACGACACCAGGTTCTCCAGTCGGGTCACCGAGATGCCGGCGTTCAGCTCCACCGCGTTCAGACCGGCGTCCCGCACCGCCTCGATCACGTTGTAGATGTCGACCAGGTGCACTGCAACGAGAGGAGGAAGAGGAGGATGAGGAGGAGGAAGTCGGGGAAAAATCTTTAAAACGGCATCGATCCTAAAAAAAATTTTTTTAAAAAGCATTTTTTGCGGTTTAAAAATCTTTCCTTTCTTTTCTCGTACTTGGAACAGGGAAACCTTTACAGACAAAGAGGAACGCGCGTGTTTCAGTTTGTATACGTCACGGTGCGTTTCTATGACAACGGACAGCACAGGTTGTCGGACTCACGGTTGCATCTCTTCTGTATAAATCGGAGTTTGCAGGCTGTTCGATATGTAGAGAGACAAATGGCGTCGAAGTTCTGCTCCGCTGTAGAAGAAGAAGAACGTTGTGCAGCATCAGCAAAGGAGAAACATCTCATTAGATACTATATATAGATATCTATAGATATCTATAGATATATCTATATATATACACATTAGATGAGCGAACCTCAGTCCTAGGTGTTATGTAAGGCTGATCTTAAGAGTTAAAGGTCACTCACCGAGCTCCAGGAAGATCTGCCTGCCCTCCGCTGCTGCCGTGGCTGGAGCCGCCCTCCCTCTGTCTCTCTGACCCCCCTCCTCCATCATCACCATCCTGCATTACAAAAAAAAAAAAAAAAGAAGAAAAATCAAAAAACAAATCAGTCCAAGTATTTAAATAAATTAAAAAAAAACTAAACTGAGGGAGAGAAGATTTATTTTAACTGTAAAGAAAATGAAGCATAAAGACGGATGCCCCTTAAATGAAACGACATTCTCACCCACTTCATGCCGCGATCGGCCTGCAGTGTGGAGCCGGACGTATGGACGTCCATCTTTTTCGTGAATTACTCAACCAATATATTTACAATTCAGTGCAACACCATCAATAACTCGCTGTTTTTAATCACATCATGCCCCCACGCCCCCCCAACACCACCACCACCACCACCACATCGGTGTGGGTTCTCCCGTGTACAGCATGGCGTGATTATATTTGCAAATGTGTCTTGGTGCTGACTCAGCGTGTTTTGCAATTTTGGTCTCCAGCAGGAAATATGGACAACAGAGACCAGCAATGATTAAATATTTAAACTCGTCATGTATAAACTGGATGTGATTTAATCAACGTTTTAAAAAAGTAACTTAAAACTCAGCTGAGAGTCGGATGGAAAT